>NC_057933.1:9158329-9218329 GCF_018555375.3 Anguilla rostrata | reverse complement strand
TGGCTGGGAGGAGAGAGAGAGAGGCTGGCTGGTCTTGGTGCCAGTGACAACATCATGGTCATCAGGTTTTTGGCGTTACTGAGGACAGAATGCACTGTAACACGTGATGACACCAAATCTGCAATCTGGTGTTTGCACAGCCTGGTTAGTTTGGCAGCACACAGCAAATACTCAACGCTAACAGACTTTTTATGAGGCCAGGAAAGGACCCTGTGCACTCTGTTAAGAGTTAAAAGTATTTAGAGTTCACTTTTACAACTGTACTGACAACTTCAACCCAACTAATGAATTCATCAAAACCACTGGATGCCTGCTGATGCTAGTAACCTTGTCACATTGACGATGTCCTGTCAGCTTGCTGGCTACCTAAACTAAGTTTTGTCAGCACAAAGTAATATTTTAGCTGCTAGTGAATCAATCCAGTGGTTAGGATCTAGTTAGCTACCTTTTGAAAGTTTGACTGCGTGGATTAGCCGTTGCTGCCTTCACGGCAAGCGGCAAACTGTCATCCATCTTCTTTTCTCAGGATATTTATTCAAATGATGAGCCATTTGCTTTTTTCCTGCCTGTGCTGTTATTTAGCCGGAAGGCACAACTGTGAATATGCAAAATTATTCTGTCTTTTCCTCCGCAAAAAACACCCTTAAACACTCTGACAGGTTCCTGGAGCAGTGGGGGGGGGCAATCCTCCCCTTGACACGACATCATGTGTTGAGAGTGAGAAATCTATGACATCAGAATCAGGGTTCTGTGTAGAACCCTAATAGTACCCTAATAGCCTGCCCACTCCCCACTTGCCCTTCTCAGCTGGAACCTGTGCCCACTGACAGTACTGCAGTCTGCCCTCCCCTGAGTGTCTGTGTGTAGGACTGGAGGCCTGCCAGTTCCTTTGGTGGAGACGTCCATTCACCTCGCTCACCTCAAACAGCAGTCACTGGAACGGAGAGAACCCCAAATTGTCAATGGAGCTGCGGAGATGATGTTTGGGTACAATAAATTGTTGAGGAACGAAACGTCCTAAGTTTTCCATTGCTCAGCGGCCGTGTGGCACCCACAGAACCCTGGCTGAGATTCAAAACGGTGAATACAACAGTGATTTTCATTCGCGGCCCTGAAGGGTCCGCAGGGTCAGCAGTTTTCACCTTAATATCAGCAAACCAGTTCAGACCCAAGTACAGCCCAGGTGAGGGTGGGTCGGTTCTGTAATCGACTGCTTTAGTTGATCGCTTCGAGAGCCGAGTAACGGCGTGAACCTGCCGACCCTGCGGCCCGCCAGGCCCGGGACTGAAGATGGCCGCTGTGAGGCTGGAGGCCCGCGGCAGGCCATCGGGGTTTTCTCTCCCTCGGCTTCGCGGAGCTCAGCGTGGGAGCTGTTCCAGGCCCAGATGTACGCGGAGGAAACTCTGGTGTGCGTGCAAATGGCCGCCGCTGCAGCTGTGCCATGGACAGCGTGTGCTTTGGCGGGCGGGTGTGGGGGGGGGGCAGAAAGATGGTATCAGCCACGGACGAAAAGTCATCAATTAGAGCGCGCCGCATAATCGCCCATTGTGGCAGAACAAACAAGCGGCTCTCGCTGCTGTCCCATTGTGTTCTGTCCCCGGCCCGTGCTGGGCGTGGAGCTCTCGGTGTGGGTTTGGGGCACTGGGATGGCGGGGGCGGGGGCGCTGTACCCGTCAGGCTTGGAGATGATGGCGGGGCGCTCGGACGATCGGGGGTTCTGACAGAGGGAAAGCTGCCGTGGCTTTTATTTACGATGCAGGTGTCCGCCCTTGTGGTTTTATTCAGTCTGAAGGCAGGAGAGTAGTGGGGTCGTATGAAAGATTCTGATTCACTTCTGATTCTGTGAAGTGTTGAAGGGTCGATGTAGGCACTGGGCTAATACCCCCTGCCCTGTTTGGTGCTAATTGGGGAATGGACTTGCGGCTGACAGTTTGCCTGTGACTGGGTGGAAAATTAGATTGGAATATCAAACGCACTTCCATAAATAAGACGGGCATTGTTCTAGAGAGGAGAGGGGGGGGAAGAAAGAAAAAAAAAAAACCATCAACAATGTGATCCTTCTTCCCGGCCTGTCCATTGTGTCTCGGACATTCCTGAAACGGTGCCCTGTTGCCGGAGAAAGTGTTTAATTCATCTGCATCGTCTTCAAACCTGCCATTGTCAGCTTAGCTTAGCTAGCTCCAAGGCCTTTAATTCCCCCGTTGTTGATTGCTTTTGCCCCAGCGCCAGTGCTGTGTAGCGGTATTCGAGCGCTCGGGCCTGCACTGGTGCAGTTTGCAGTGGCAGTGTCTGTAATTCTAGGCTACGGTGCCCCATGCTGTTCTCGCCTGTCTCTCAAGTCATTTTGTGCCTTAATCCTTGATCTTCGCCGGGTTGCAGTTCGTGCCGCGCGTGTAAGACCAGAAACTGCGGGCGTTCGGGCATGATGGAGCTCAGGCCTTATCCATCGTTTCCTTATCTGTCAGAGCCCACTGGGCGTAGGTCTCTCTGAAAAATAATTTAAAGCCCACTAAATTATTTTTCACAGGGCTCTAAAGCTCTCTTAAAAAAGACTGTTTAAGTACCATACCAGTCTGCATAAATATTGCTCCAGTAATTTCTGCTCTGATTGTTCATATGTTTTATTGGCCTAAATAAAAAAATAAATATATAAACGGAGCAAAAACGAGCGCATTAATTTGAAGTAAATCAAATTGCTGGTTTAATTAATCCGGATTAGGCCTTCGTCAGCGTCACAGGCGACAGGGGAACGGGGTCACGCTTCCGAAACGTGAGCGGGTTGTGGGCCTATTTTAGGTAGTTCTCAAGTGGAAGCTCATTTGCAGTGGTGCCAACTAAGTGTTTGAAGAAAAAAAAAAAAAACGGGATTTAGAAAGAAAAGAATTGCATTTCTTTTTTCTTTTTTTTTGCTGAGAGTGACACAAAAAATCGTGACAGGCTTGTTAAACCCACCTCCAGCCCCAACAATGCGAGCGACACACTGAGCTCTCTCTTCCGTTCTGGTCTCAGTGTTTTGTAATGTTGGCGGTGGTCCTTTCTAATCACACCCCCAACCCGCCACCCACCCCCCCCTTCTCCAAAAAGAGATTTCACCGTGACACCCATAGTTAGCATCGATTGACACTAAACAAGTGTAGCGGATTCCAGTGAGTTTGTTGTGTGGCCAAAAGCCGTCTGGTTTCCCTTCAAGGTTTCAGTCCCTGTGGGCTTGGTCACAGGCCAGTCTCAAGCCCCCCCCTTGCTTTGTGAGTGGGTTCAATGGCTTTTGTTATCTGAATTATGTTTCTGAAGCGAGAATTATCACCCAGAGATCCAGAGAATTCATTAGGAAGCAGACAGAGTCGTCCAAACAAGACACCAGACTTTCCTGGTTTAAAAAAAAAAAAGTGTCTGTGTTCTTGCACTGTGATTGTGAAGGACGTGCATTTGGAAGCAGGGGTTTGCAAAAACGAATTTAAACAAGTACATTTTTTCACATGTATGCATGCCTATTAAGCAAGTTTACTGTAATTTGTTCAATAGGGTTAGATTGTCTAAATATTAATGTTATATATCTATGAAGTGTAATACTAAAAATGAACACATTATATTGCCTTACTTACATAAGGTAAGTTGCATGTAAACCCATACACCCATTACCAGAAAGGCATCTTGCTAGCTCAGATGTTCTACATTGTGTTAGCTATTGCATGCATTTGTGATGTTAATATGTACAGTAATGACATTGACCTTGACACACTGCGTGCTAACAATGCAACCTTTTTCCAAGTAAGGAAAAGATCGCAGAAGCCACACATGCAGCCCTCCAGTTTGTCATTGAGAACATGTGTTTATGTCTCTCTGTTTGTGTCTCTGAGTTTGCATCTGTTTTGTTCATGTCTGTGTATTTGTGTGTCTGTGTCTGTGCTCATGTCTGTGTGTTTGTGTCTGTGTTCATGTCTGTGTGTTTGTGTCTGTGTGATTGTGTGTTTATTTGTGCGCCCAGGCTGTCTTGTGCAGCGGCAGTGTTCCCTGTTGAGTCGTGTAGAGTAATGCTGCCTCCTGTCTCTCCTCAGGTTGTGCAGCCTGACCCTGAAGAAGCTGGTGGTGATGAGAGAGCTGGACAAGGAGCTGATCTCTGTGGTCATAGCTGTAAAGATCCAGGTACCCACACACATTCTCACACACACTTAATCACTTACTCACTTAGACACACACACATACTCGCTATCTCTGACTCACACAACTGCACAGACTTACTTACACACTTAATCGCTCGCTCACTTATTCATACACTCACGTTCTCACACGTTTTATTTCTCACTCACTCATCCTTACACAATACCCACTCACTTATTCATGCATGCACACACATAGGCACTCTCTGTAACTCACACTCATACACACAGACACTCACTCAGTCTTTCAAACACACTCACACCTTTTTTCTCACTTACTCACACACACACACATGCACTGTAACAGTTCCTAATTTGCCCAAAGCCATTGTGTTGACATGCTTACTCTCTATGCAGTGTTCTTTTTTTTGGGCTCTGTCACCTGATTGGATGGTTGGATTTTGGATTGACAGCAGTGTTGCTGCAGCTCAAACTCTGCTGTCTGCACACAGGGTTCTAAGAGGATCCTCAGGTCTCATGAGATAGTGCTGCCACCTAGTGGCGTGGTGGAGACGGACTTGGCTCTCACCTTTTCACTCCAGGTAAGAAGTGGACAATTCTGTGCTCTTGTATGAGATGGAAGATATTCCTTTATTTAATGTGCAGCATACAGATGAATGGAACACAGATGTAAAATAATAATAATAATAACGTCTTATAATCACTAGTATAATGCCTTCACTAAAGATAAACTAGGAGGCACAAGATTGATCAGAGGGAATGACAAGTTGCTGCTTAGTCATCGGGGTCTGTTAAAGAGAATCGTTTTTCTCTCTTTCTCCCTCTCCCCCTCTCCCCCTCTCCCCCTCTCCAGTACCCCCACTTCCTGAAGCGCGAGGGCAACAAGCTGCAGATCATGCTGCAGAGGAGGAAGCGGTATAAGAACAGGACCATCCTGGGCTACAAGACCCTGGCGGCCGGCTCCATCGACATGGCTGAGGTACGGCCCCGGGGGGCCGGGGGGCCTCCACGCGGGGGGGTGGGGGGGTGGGAGTGGGAGCTACCTCTTTAATGCAGCGCGGTTTGTACCGGAGCCAGATCACAGGGGAGAGAGGAGGAGGAGGAGGAGGGGGGAGGCGGAGGCGGAGGAATGTGCTGAAATCACAAACCCGAAAGCAGTGAGCAGTTTACACGGGGGCTTCAGTTCTGGGACGTCTCTCACGGAAGGTTCTGGAGACGACGGTGAAGGGGTCTGATGAGCGCAGGTGGGGAGGGCAGCGCAGCGCATTGGCTGATCTGTGATTTGGATATTACCAAACCTTTCCACTGTACTTCATACAAATTGTTAATCTGTCCTCATCTGAACCTGAAGGTATTGGTTTATTTGCAAGGCAAAGTATATTTATATTGCCGAACTGAAGTATTTACATAAGTAATAATAGCAACAACTCTGTCTGCTGTTTCTCTCTTTCGCTTGCTCTGTCTCTCCTTCTCTCGCCTCTCTCTTTCTCACTCTCTCTCTCTCTGTCCTCTGTGTCTATCTTTCTCTCTCCTATTTCCCTCTCTCTCTCCCTCTCCCTCTCTCTCCCTCTCCCTCGCCCCCTCTCTCTGTCTCTCTCTCTCTGTCCTCTGTGTCTATCTTTCTCTCCTTCTGTTTCCCTCTCTTGCCTCTCTCTTTCCTTCCCTCCCTCTCTTTCCCCCTCTTTCTCTCTCTCTGTCCTTTGTGTCTATCTTTCTCTCAACCCTCTCTTTCCCCCTCTCTCCTCTCCTCTTCTCTCTCCTCTCCTTCCCCTCTCTCTCCTCTCTCTCTGCCCTTCTCTTTCCCTCTCTCTTCTTTTCCTCTCTCTCTCTCCCTCTCTCCCTTCTTTCTCCTCTCTCTCCCTCTCTCCTCTCTCTCTCCCTCCCCCTCTCTCCTCTCTCTCCCTCTCTTCTCTCTCTCTCTCTCCCTCGCCCCCTCTCCCTCTCTCTCTCTCTCTCTCTGTAAATCTGTCATTTCTGGTTGCGGACCCCTCTGTGCACATGCACTCTGTACACCACGCGCTGCGCCGCCCTCTGAAGTGTGTGGCCTTCATCGACCGCTCCGCCCCGGCCCGCGTTGCCGGGGGAGCTCTGGGCGCTTTCGCTCCGTCTGTGGGTCCTCTGCGTCTGTCAAAGGCCTCTTTGTGCCTGCTGCGTTTTGGAGAGAGAGAGAGAGAGAGAGAGAGAAGAGAGAGAGAGAAGAGAGAGAGAGAGAGAAGGAGAAAGAGAGAAGAAGAGGGAGAGAGAGAGAGAGAGAGAGAGAGAGAAGAGAGAGAGAAGAGAGAGAAGAGAGAGAGAGAGAGAGAGAGAGAGAAGAGAGAGAGAGAGAGAGAGAGAGAGAGAGAGAGAGAGTGAGAGAGAGAGAGAGATAGAGAGAGAGAGAGAGGAGAGAGAGAGAGAGAGAGAGAGAGAGAGAGAGAGAGAGAGAGAGAGCAGGATTATTAGGGTGTAAAGCCCTTGCTTCACTACACATTACAGTGTATTAGAGGGCTGAGTAGTAGTGACCCTGGCGGGGTACCTTGAAGCCTTTGTTGTTGGACGGTCATGCTTAAGTACGCTGTCTGCGGCTTCATTATTGGGCTGAAACAGCAGTGTGGAGCCAAGCCCGGTTCGAGCGATGGCTGGGGCCTGTGTCACAAAGCAGGGTGACTGAATCAAACCCAGAGCAGCTGTTTTTCCAGATGTCCAGCTGAACTCAGCATTCCTGCTTTGTGATACAGGCTCCTGGGGGGACAGTCAATGGAACGCGTGCGCTGAGCCAGAGTTCTACAGAGTCGACATGGGTCCGATTCTGTCGGTGGGAAAAGCTGCGTGTGCTTCAGACGTCTCCAGCCATTGGCTCTTAGAAACCCCCCAATCACAGCCATAAGGGAGTCCATGTCCATCAGGCCATGTCCTGCCTCTTCCCCCCCCCCCCCCGATCCCCTGTTTCCTGTCTAAACAAAGCCTGGGCCCTCTCCTGCTACTGAGGCGCTCAGTGCAGCATACGCTGTGAGGGGAGGCGGGGTCGGGGGGGGAGGCGGGATATGGGCTTGGGGTTCAATGATTGGAGAACCGGAACCGGGCAGGGGGGTTGACAGAACGTCCAGGGGGGGGGCATGAGAGGCCTGTGCGGGGGGCCGTGCTCCCGCTCCGAGACACAGGAAGCGTAAAGCTGTCAAGGCGCTAGGAAGGACGCCGCGCTCGTCGCCGAGAGCAACGATCGGAAGATCAGGAGGGGGGGGTGCGGGGTGGGGGGAGGCATCCGACCGTGATCTAATCTAAAGGCATTAAACACAGGAAAGAGACTCAATCACGAGCCCCTCTCATTCTTTTTCCTTCTTGTCATGGTGAAATAGGGACTCTGTCACTATCCATTACGGCTGGGAGAGAAATTTCCACCCAAAGCTCGGTGCTGGGGGGGGGGGTGGGGGTGTGGGGGGGGAGGTGGGGAGGTGGGGGAGACAGGTTGTTCTGGTGGTGCAGGGACTGCGTATGGAAAGCCGGAGAACTGCACTGACTCCCATGAGAGCCTGAAGCAATTCTCTTTCGTTTTTTTTCCCCCCTCTGCTCTTTCCCTCACCTCCCCATCCCCTGCTCTCCCTGCCCCCCCCCCAGGTGATGCAGCACCCGACTGAGGGGGGGCAGGTGCTGCCTCTCTGCAGTAACCAGAAGGAAATGCTGGGGAAGGTAGCAGAGATCTGGATCTTCTCCCTGTCCAGCCAGCCCATCGACCACGAGGAGGCAGCGCTGCAAGGGGGGCAGAAGATAAAGTGCACAGGTGTGTCATCTTACAGTGCATACAGCTACATACAGGTACACTGTCCACACAGGTGCGTACACTTACAGTGCATACAGCTACATACAGGTACACTGTCCACACAGGTGCGTACACTTACAGTGCATACAGCTACATACAGGTACACTGTCCACACAGGTGTGTACTCTTACACTGCATACAGGTACACTGTCCACACAGGTGTGTACTCTTACACTGCATACAGGTACACTGTCCACACAGGTGCGTACACTTACACTGCATACAGGTACATACAGGTACACTGTCCACACAGGTGTGTACTCTTACAGTGCATACAGGTACACTTGTCTGCACAGGTGTGTACACTTACACTGCATACAGGTACATACAGGTACACTTTGTCTGCACAGGTGAGTAGTACACCTACCTACACAGGAGCAGTGCACCTGCACAGTCATGCTTTACGTACACAGGTACGCTTGTCCGCACAGGCTTTGCCTTAAATCTGCACAGGTAGCTTCCTCACCTGAGGAGATTCATGTGTGAAGTAGCTTTCAGTAAAGAAAACTTCTACTACCACTAGACCAATGAGAACAATGGTGCCCAGAGCACACCTGTATCTCTTAATAAGGTGTAGCATTGGAAGACTAATGGCCACCCTGCTGAGAAACTGAACCTGTTGAAAAGCTGATGATGAAACACCTGGCGGTTTTGTAGATGCGGCTTTCTTATCCTTGGATCTAATTTATTTCAGCAATGTGTTCTGAAATGACTACGATTTGCAGAGTAATCTTTCCTTGGTCTAGATGCATTAAATGGACATTTTCTGCCGCTTTTCTGTGTTGTGTATTTCCCCGAAATTGACTTCCGACTTGTAAGCATGTCAACACCATGGCTTTGACGTGTGTTTATTTTCATTTGTTCAGATATTCATGTTGTGTGTAGTTTTTGTATTAAAATTCATCCCCCTCGCCTCCGCATTTTAAAACCTCATTTTCTCTGTGGTGCTGAATTAATGTGTTTTTACTGGAGCGCTGTGCGCCTTATCACGCGATTTCTGACCCCCAGATAACTACTCTGAGGAGGAGTACGAGAGCTTCTCCTCGGAGCAGGAGGCGAGCGACGACGCCGTCCAAGGCCAGGTGAGCATCGATGACGGACGCTCCCGTCTTTCAAACGCAGCGTTTCGCGCTCGTGTTATTTTGTATTCGTGTCCCCGCTGCGTCACCGATCGATCGCGTCTGAATCGGTGTTGTTGACAGTTCGTAGCTTTTCAGAGTCAGCTCTTAATTCTGGCAGTAGAAAAGCTGGAAGAAAGAGTGCCCAATTTTTGTGTAATTACAGAAGTCAATACGGCTTTAGCTGCCTGAGTGTAATGGAGTTCTGCAATCAACATAATTACTATTTCTCCACTGTAATTATTACTGCATGTAAGGCTATGTAATTTTGTATTGATTGTATTGTATGTTGTGCGCATGTGCGCGCATATGTGTGTGTGTGTGTGTGTGTGTACACGTATGTGTGTGTCCCTGTAGGATCTGGAGGATGACGAGTATGACGTCAGGAAGCCTAAGAAGCAGAGAAGGTCCATAGTGAGGACCACGTCCATCACCAGGGTAAGTGATCATATGTGTTTCTGTCTCCACAAAGCAGAACCGCACCGTACCCAAAAAAATTAGTTCTGCGCGTGCATGTGTACGTGCGTGCATCTGTGTGCGCGTGCGTGGTGATGTGTGTGTGTGTGTGCGTGCGTGCGTGGTGATGTGTGTGTGTGTGCGTGTGTGTGTGCACGTGCGTGGTGAGGGTCGGTGTGTGCATCTGTGTGCGCGCGTGTGAGCATGCACACGTGCGTAGGTGGTGGTGTTTGTGTGTGTGTGTGTGTGTGTGTGTGTGTGTAGTGCTGTGTAATTTGAGCCTGTTTGAACCTGTTTGAGGAGTAGTTTGTGTAGACTGAAAGGATCAGCAGTTCCTCAGTCCGTTTCCCCCTGCAGAGCAGCTCCTCTTGTTGGCAGGAGTACAGTACTGCAGTAAGGCTCACTGTTGCTCAGAGAATTCAGGAAGCTGAGGGAGTCCTGGCCTCTGCAGCCAATCGGAGAGGAGATAGAGAATTGCTGATATGCCCAAATACTCTCAAGCAGCTCCTACTTCTCTTCATTCCTTCCTTTGCCATTTCACTGATTTAAAGTCATCACCGATTGGCTTGGTGAGGATTCTGCTGTATTACTTTCATCTGTTCGTCCTCTATGGATCAGGTAAAGGAAGGAAGAAAAGAAGCTTTTGTGTTCTTTTTGACTTAGACTTTATCTGTCTGTCTAGAAGCTGCAAAGGACAAAACTGTGTCTAATGTGGTGAAACATCTTTGGGGAGAGAAAGGACAAATGATTAGATTTCAGAGATATTGTGACAACTGGTCATAGCTGTGACATGAAGGTGGTGACGGTGTTCATTTTACCAACTGCCACTAGTGTATGTACTTATTAAGTTGCTTTTGAAGACACTTCAACACAAAAGCTGTTACTTATTTCCAAGCCTGGTGCCTGAATGATTGACTGATTATTTTTACTTTTTTTTTTAGCAGCAAAACTTTAAGCAGCGGGTGGTGGCCCTTTTGAAGAGGTTCAGAGTGTCTGATGAGGTAGGGATTTTGACCGTTTCTCTCACGTTCCGTTATCGTAGTGATTGTTACCAAGGTTTCTACCATTCACAGTTGATTGGTTCACAGCTTCCCATAGTGTGCCATGTGGTTTGCAGCGGGATTGTGGGTAATGTAGTGCTTGTGTCTGCACGCCTGCCTGTGTGAAGGTGCTGGACTCTGAGCAGGACCCTGCAGAGCCTCCCCCCGAGGTCGAGGAGGACCTGGAGAGTCTGGATTTTGAGAACCCCAGCGACAGCGGCCCAGAGCTGGACGATGACGACAGCGTCCTCAGCACCCCAAAACCCAAACTCAAGTCAGTGGGATTGGTGCACGTTTGTGTGGATGCATGTATTTGATTATAAAAGTGTGCGCGCACTTGTTTTTAGTGTTTAAGCCTGATTAACGGTTGTATTTGCCAGTTGGCCCTGTTGGTGTGGTTGATTTATTAGTGCGTGCGGTGATGCTATAATATGTAATCCAAGTTATGTTGATACTATATGCTATATATGTTTTATTAAAATGGATTTGTGACCCACTGGTGGACGGCATTCCTAGCATTTGAATGGTTAATGATGACCTGACATTACACCTGCTTAGCACTCCTATCCAAAACAACCTAGAAACTTGGAGAACATCTGTATTACTCTGTGGAATACAGAAGTGCAGCATCACCACACAGGCATAGACGGCCCATTCATTATCAGTGTGTGCAAACTTAGTCAAACAGCCACGTGCACTTTACTGTGCAGATTGTTTCTTCTCCCAGCATCATTGTGGCAGTAGTAGGGGAATGCAACATTGACATCTGTGTGTGTGTGTGTATGTGTGTGTGTGTGTGTGTCTGTGTGTGATGCAGGCCGTACTTCGAGGGCCTGTCTCTCTCCAGCTCCCAGACTGAGATCGGCAGCATCCACAGCGTCCGCAGCCAACGGGAGCCGCCCAGTCCAGTGAGTGCCCCCCGTCACATGACACTATGACACGCTGCACTGCTGTCACATGACCTGGGTGCACCTGGCCTTTAAATCAACTTTCTCCTCTAGGCCAGCACACACCCAGGCCCCCATGTTTCTGGCCTTCATTTTAGAGGGGCTGTATGCATTTTTTACATAGCTGCAGCCTGTTGCCAGGCAACTTGGGCTGATTTGGTTCTGTTTGTCTCGCAGATGGACCCTGACAAGGCCAAGAGCGGAGCAGCGAAGTTCCAGGCGGACGACGTGTCGGATAACGTCTCATACGTGCGTGTTTATTTATCCTCCGTGATTACTCCACCAGTCATCTGCCGCCATCTTTTGGGTTTAGCACTTAATCCTCTTTATTTGTTGTTGTCTGGCCTCTCCCCTCCTCCCTTACTGTCCCCCAGGAACACCCAGAGGCCATCACCCCCACAACGGAGCTGGAGATGGACAATATGGACACCTTCCTGGAGAAGCTGCCCCCTAGTGGCAAGATGACCAAGACCGAGTCACTCATCATCCCGTCCAACAGGTAACGCTTTACTCCCCTTCTCCTCCAACCTGCTGCCTCTGTACCCCTCCAGATACCTACCCCACACCGCACCTCCCATTGCTCTCCCTCCTACCTCTGCTCCTTTGCTCCGTCTTTAAAAATCCATCTCATATTACCCCGTCACCCCATCCAATCTTCCCCATACAGGCAGGAGCCCAAGCTGGCTGGCCGGAGAGGAAGGAGCACTTCACTCAAAGAGCGGCAGCCCAGCAGGCCGCAGAACGAGAGGGCAAACAGCCTGGACAACGAGCGTTCGCTCGACACGCGCTGCCACCTTCAGGTAGGGAGGAGAGCTGCAGTCTCGGAGCTGTCCCTCCTGACTGAGCTGTATCGTTGTGTTTGCTGGGCTGTGTAGGGCAATGAAATTGTTTCCATGGTTTCCTTCTTTTACTTTATTCCACCCCCCATGTTGCCACCCCCATCAGATTCCAAGGAAAACGGTCTACGACCAGCTCAATCACATCCTGGTGTCAGATGACCACCTCCCGGACAGCATCATCCTCATCAACACATCTGACTGGCAGGGACAGGTGAGGGGGCGGGGTGGCTCTCTGCTGTGACTGTCTAATTTCTTTTTGCTGGGGGAGGGGTGTGTAGTGACTCAACAGCAGGCCGTAACAGTTTTTTTTCCCCTGGTGGTTGGTGTTGACCCGTCAATCTCTGTCTCTCCGCACGTCTCTCTCTGGTCCTCCTGTCGCTGGTCTCTCTCTCTCTCTCTCTCTCTCTGTCGCTCAGTACCTGTCCGACGTGCTTCAGAATCACCAGCTCCCCGTCGTGTGCACCTGCACGACCGCGGACATCCAGGCCGCGTTTAACACCATCGTCTCGCGCATCCAGCGATTGTAAGTCCGGCACAGACGCGCGCTGTTTCTCTCTCTCTCTCTCTCTCTCTCTCTTTCTCCACACCCCTCTCTCCACCCCTCTCTGTCTCTCTGTCTTCGTTTTCTGTGCTCTGTACACGGAGGTGTTTCTCATTCTCTTTCTCACTGTTGACTCCAGCGCTTCCCAAGGGCTTGCCTGTTGAAAAGAACGTAACTGCAAAGCCACGTACAAAACATCATATTATCCCATTTCCTGTTTATACCGCTGTGGGCTGGGAAATGGGGCTACTGGGAAAAGGTTTAGACTTATTTGCCGTACACCCATCATATCCCAATCTTCTATCATTATGCATAAGGTATCTTATGTTTTACCGGAACGCCTGCTGGCTTGATTTAGCCTTAACGTGTAGTAGTAGTTCAGACTCAAAATTACATTTATATGTAACCACAATTTTGCTGTTACGTTAGTGTTTATGGCAGCATAGGCTGTATTTTGTTGTTTTGTCAGGTGTCAGTGTCTCTCCATTTCTCTCACTCTCCCCCTGTCTTCCTCTCCCCCCAGCTGTAACTGTAACTCCCAGACCCCCGTCCCCATCAAGATAGCGGTGGCAGGGGCGCAACACTACCTCAGCGCGGTGCTTCGCCTCTTCGTCGACCACCTCTCCCACAAAACGCCCGACTGGCTGGGCTACATGCGCTTCCTGATCATCCCGCTGGGTGAGTGTGAGGAGGAGGACGGAACCTTCCGGAACGTTCCGGATCAGTTCCGTTACGCGCTTCCGCGCGGCCTTGCCCTCGCCTGCCTGAACACCGGCCGTGTCTTTGTGCGCTCAGGTTCCCACCCTGTCTCCAAGTACCTGGGCACCATTGACTACCGGTACAACAGCCTGTTCCAGGACGCGGCCTGGAGAGACCTGTTCCACAAGCCGGAGGCTCCGATATTGGGTAAGGAAGGAGCCGATCGCTGCCGTTTCGCTCACTGTGTACACGCTGAGGATCCAACATGCAGCCAGTGCTGGAGGATATCCTCATGTGATTTACTCAGTCCCACATTTTCAGTTTAAGGCAGCGGTGAATTTCATCACAAGTACTTAGCGTATCTTTGTGGTGTGATGAGACCAAGGTCTTTATATTTTGTTCTGATTAGTAGAGTGTTGATATGTGGACTTTCTATCAGGAAGCTGAGCTGGAGAATTTTCAAAATGTCGTTGTGCAATAAAGTCCTGCCGTAGATTGTTCTTATGTAGATCAAGAACGAAGCCATGTTGGAAAATGATGTGTTGTACTTTTAGAATGAAGTCGTGCTGGAGAATTTTCTTATGCAGTTCAAGAACAAAGTCATTCTGGAGAAGATTCTAATGTTCTAGGTTGACGCCATACTGGAGAATGTCCAGACAGTGCACGTGACAGTGGCACTTCCAGACAGTGCACGTGACAGTGGCACTTCCAGGCAGTGCACGTGACAGTGGAACTTCCAGACAGTGCACGTGACAGTGGCAGCTCCACACTGACTGGATGAGTCACTGGCTCTCCTCCTGTATTTCCCCTGCAGTTCAGGAGAGTCCAGACGTGGTTTCCCGGGTTACGCAGTACATGGTGGGAGCCAATGGGGCCCATCAGCTGCCCATTGCTGAGGCCATGCTCACGTACAAGCAAAAGAGGTGAGGCTGCAGGCTCCGCCCATCACACCTGAAGTATTCTAGAACCGTGATCGGTCAGTCCAGTAGTAACTTTATAGCAGCCAGATTTAGCTAACGTCAGCCCAGAATGTTAACAAGATTACAACAACTTTCTTCACAGTCCTTTCTTAACCAGTGAAAGTGCAGATGTTCCGGTTTTTAGAGTAGATCCCGGCACTCTGGAGATGGATTAAGATCATAGCATTGGTGCAGATGGAAGATTAAGAGGTCCTTAGGAACTATCAGAGTCTTATTCTCACTTTTTACAGGGAATTAACTGCTAGGCAGAGGCTCTGATCCCTGCAAGGCTGTATTGAACAGCTGGCTCTGAAGGTACTATCTGTCAGCGTTAGCTAGTAGAACAGATTGTAGAGGAAGAGTAGCCGTGACTGATTTGTACTGTGCATTTCGCTGTGTGTGTTTTTCGTCATTTAGAATAAAATGTACCGGCTTTAGAAGTGTGGCTGTTTTACTAGGGACACATGCACTTAATCCTCTCTTGATTCCGTGTGATGAATATGCCTTTAGGACTCCAGGTCACTGGGAGAGCAGCCATTTTAAAGCCTACTGAGACACAGGCCTCACTGTCCGTCCATCTCGTGTGTGAATAACACCTGTTTCCTGTTTGTTTGTTTGTTTGTTTATTTGTTTGCTTTCTTTGAAGGAAAAAGAGCTTTCATTTTGATTTTGCAGTAAGGTATTGTGGTTTGCCTGAGTCCCGTGTTGTTCTTGGTGATTCGATTGCTTTTGTCTGTTCGACTCGTCCTCTGTCCTGGCAGCCTTTACCGGCCCATTCTACTGGTGCCTGATGTTCGGCGTGAGCCCGTTCCTTTCCAGCGCACTAAGTCCAACCCCATCAACATCTCCTGCCCTGGTCCCAGAAGGTTACAGTCCAGGGACACTGAGATCAGGCACTCCAGGCCAGTTGTGCTCCCTTACCTGATTGATTTAGACCTGTGACACTCATGCGGGGTGAACTCTGGCCAAGTAGTCCCATCACTTGTTCAATCAGTTAACCGTCAGATAGAAAAAAAAGATCTCCAGTAGATTTGAGTGCCTCTTGCTTGTAGTCCGTCGGATTTCCACACATTTCCCTTAGAAATGGCAGGGAGATCCCCAGACGGGACAGAATGTACCTCTCTATAGGCCTCCAGAGACAGCACAGGGAATTATGGGTCTGTATTTACCCTTTGTAATGTAAGTTTTTTGGAATGTTTTTTCAAAATTCCAAATCAGTGTTCTAGAACTCCATCGCTTTCAGTTACCAGCAGTGATTGTTACATCAGCATTAGAATGTCCAGTTAAGAACATTCTAATCACATATTTCATTATCTTACACCTCAAAGGGTTAAGGGCCTTCTTTAGTGTGATTGTAGTGAATTCCTGTACACAGGGAGCCTGAACTGTTGACTGGCAACGCAGCTGCTTATGTCAATATAAAGATCACGTACACACACCACTGGGAACAGTACAAACAAATATTTATTTGTTATAGAGTGTCCGCTAAAAACATCTGATGGAAACGCAGTTTAGTTCTGCTGATATGACACACTGCGGAGCACCAGCCAGGTGCATAAGTCACGTACAGTTTTGCGTTTAAATTTTACTCCCAGGGCGGGGCAGAATTCAGGCACAGTGTTGCGTTAAAATTTTACCCCCTGGGTGGGGTAAAGGCTGTCCTCTCTGCCCTCTCCCCTTGTCTGTACTCCTGCTTCAGGTTTCAATTCTTGTGTGCTGAGGGCTGCTTGTGTCTACTCCAAATGTATCATTTCAGATGTTACATTTTCACAGTAGTTGAAAAATGGGGAATTATATGTTGTATACTGTATATGCATGTAGATAAACATATGTGCAGTATGAGCTGCGCATATTACTTAATTTATGTCCATATATAGAGCTAATATATGTGCATTCATATAAATTCAGTTGTTTATGTCCATGCGTACAGTATACAAAGGGTGTACATATGTGCATACATATCTCTGTATGTAACACGCGTGTGCATATGTACACACTTATTTTCCACGCCATCTTTATTTTTTACACCATGAACAGATGAGGTGTTTATATTTGAGTGGACCTCAGCCGACGCACACACTTGTGGCTATGCCTCGTGGCTGCGCGGCCTGGCTTGAGCTCGCAGCCCCCTGTCGCTCGTCTCTGCTGCTCGGGGGGGCAATGGTGGCACTTTCCTTTCCAGCTGGTGCTCTGACCTGTCCAATCGTTTCACCCCTTCAGACATGTGCATCGTGTCTACGGCTTGTGGAGGGGGAGGTGTGTGTTGGGGGGGCTGTCTGGACTGCTGGGGGGGGGCGGTTGGGTCGGGGGATGGGTGGGGGGAGGCGGTTTGGCTGAAAGCCTAAGGCTATGCCTGCATGTCCTGCTCTTGCTTCTTGGTTACCAATCAGGTTGGGGATGGGAGAAGGGGTGAGGGTGGGGGGGTGTGTGGCTGGGGTAAATCACTGGGTCCTAAAACAAAACCTGGTGCTCAGAAAATGAATTGCAGGTGTACTGTTTTGGTTTTTTACTTTGCAAAATTATACCTGTTTTTTGTAGAGTGTTTGTAGCACTGTCTTTATATGAAATACGTGAAACATAAAAATGACAACAGTTTTGCATTATGATTTTGCGGTCTAATTTGGATGTAAAGTGGATGAAGTAGCGCATGCAGTCATGCATTGAACTTTGTTAAGGAATTGTTTTTGGACCTCTGATTCATTTAAATCAAAGCAAGGCTTGTATGCAATAGAAACTTTGACCCTTTTACTTATCACAAATCACCATGGCAACTGATGGTAACTTACTCAGCTACCAGCTTTTTGGGAGGGGGGCAGGTCCATCAGCATCTGGTTTATAACCTGATCGGTGGGTCAAAGTTTCAATCTTAATCTGACCCCAAATGACCCCAGGATCCTGTACTTGCAGTTAACGATCGTCTGATTTTGTCCTGCTCATTGCGTTTTTGCATGCGTTTGCAAAGGCCCGGGCCAGAGTGTTACTGACATCTACAGTCCAGCCAGTAACTGTCCTTTAAGATCAAGGTGACTGTACAGCCAGTTAAGTGACTGTAAGCATTTGTGTTTGTTAAAAAAAAGTTGTAATCGAAATACACTGAACTCTGGTAGTCGTTCTAATATTTATATAACAAATATGTAAGAATGACACAGAATACGAGAGTGATGTACCATGATCATTTCTGGACAGCACTGGAGCAATGCATTTTCAGGCCTTGAATGCCACGCCCACCGCCCACACCCCCAGACAAATTTAGCTTTGTCTGATGATACCTTGTTTTGCCGGAACAGTAAGCCTGTGTTTGCCCCAGCTGCCCGGCTCGGCTCTAAGGAGGACCGAACCCTCACAGAATTATAGCCCTTCATCAGCGACAGTGATCCACAGCTGATGAACGAACACTCTGAGATCCAATGACACTCTGGCCCGAAGGCTTCTGGGGGAACTCGACTTGGAGAGAGACGAGTTGGGGAGTCGAAGACACGGGACGGTTGGGGGGTGTGTGATGCTAATTTTTGCGTTCTGGCTTTGCGTCCCCCTCTCCTCCTCTGTGCTCCTGTGATCCCGCCCCTTCACAGCCCCGACGAGGACTCCTGCCAAAAGTTCATCCCTTTCATTGGGGTAAGAGAGCCCCCGTGCTGACTGCACTGTGTGGGCAGTGCGGGGGCACATACACAAGTTTTGTTATTTTTATAGCCTCCTGACGACTGCCAGAAAAAAAGTTTGAGTATATATATATATTTTTTTACCAAATACAAGTCTTTGATTGAAAAAGCATGTTGCAGTGACAATATTTCTAAAAATATTCTTTTTATTGAATGTCTTTTGTGGTGTATGCTTCAGCACAATAATTGTGTATAAGGAAGATATCCTACATATGTAATGTATCTGCATTTCTTTAATATTTCTATGATTTCATATCTTTCTTATTGAGCGTGGTAGTAATCAAATACAAAAACAAAGAAACCTAGACTTGTCCCTCCAAACAGAATTATTTTCTTCTTATTGTGTGCTCATGCCAGCATAGGAAAAGGTGCCATTTTAAAAGATGGCGCACAGGCTAACAGCCTGTCTAACGGCCTGATAATCTGACCCTTCTCCAGGTGGTGAAAGTGGGCATCGTGGAGCAGTCGTCCGCCACATCAGGTGGGTGTAGCGGAAGGACAGATCTATCGCGGTGGTGGTCTGTTATGCTGTTATGTTTCTGCTGGAATTAATTATGTTGTGAAATCAATCACTATTAAAAAGCTAACCAGTATGACAGAAGTTTAGTACATGTGCGTGTACTTAAATTTTGTAAATGGTGGCAGAACGGTTGTAGCTCAGGCAGAGTACTTCATAATGATAATCTCTCTCTCTCTCCCCTTCTCCCTGGTCTCTCCCTCCCTCCCTCCCTCCCTCCCTCCCGTCCTGCAGGGGACTCTGATGATGCCGCCCCGATAGGGACAGGCCTCCTCTCCTCCACCCCTCCACAGGTGTCCCCCGCCCTGAAAGAGGCTTCGCCGACTCCGCCCTCCTCCCCTTCTGTCAACACCAGCTTCATCTCATACAGGTGTGCTGTCCCATGCAACACATGCTTACACACAGCTTCAGCCAGGCTGAAATTGAGTGTGTGTGTGTGTGTGTGTGTGTGTGTGTGCGCGTGCATGTGTGTGTGTCTGTGTGTGTGTCTGTGATTTCTGGAAATATACGTATACTGGATTACATTCATTCATTGGAAGCCTACGTAAATTCTCCATTTGCTATGTAGGTCATAATATTGGCATATAGCCTAAAAAGTTTAAGGCAGGATTCTGATTTATGAATCAGACAGTACGAAATGAAAAAAGAGGACCGTAGAACATTGAAAGAGGGCAGTAAAATATATTCTCACCGAAGCGAGTTTCAGAACTGAACACCTCATGCTGAGTATTGCTCCTCTCTCCCCGCTGCTGTGTTGGGTGCAGTTCTCCCGGGGGCAGCCAGGGGGAGCTGATGGGCCTGCAGGTGGACTACTGGGTGGCCCCGCTGGACCGGAAGCGGGACGTGGAGAAGCGGGACTCGTCCTCCAAGAACACGCTGAAGTGCACCTTCCGCTCCCTGCAGGTCAGCCGGCTGCCGCTGGCCGGGCCCGACTTCAGTGCCCAGCCCACCATGTCCATGACTGTGGTCACCAAGGAGAAGAACAAGAAGGGTGAGGGGGGGGGGGGCTAGCTTTCTTTACTCCTGCTGCTCTTCTCCAGCGCTCAAGTGCTGTAATTGATGGTAGAATGTTTGTAGCTCAGGCAGTGTACTTTGTAATGGCTATCTTTCTCTGTCTCTCTTTCCCCTCCTCTCTCCCTCTTTCTCTCTCCCCCCTCTCTGTCTCTCTCTCTTCCTCTCCCTTCCTTTCGCTCTTCTTTCCTCTCTGTCCCTCCCTCTCTCCCTCACTCCCTCTTTCTCTGTCTCTCTCCATCTCTCTCTCCCTCT
The DNA here is from genome assembly GCF_018555375.3 of Anguilla rostrata. Classification (NCBI taxonomy): domain Eukaryota; kingdom Metazoa; phylum Chordata; class Actinopteri; order Anguilliformes; family Anguillidae; genus Anguilla; species Anguilla rostrata. The sequence continues at coordinate 9,198,374 of NC_057933.1, read as the reverse complement.
CTCTCTTCCTCTCTGTCCTTCCCTCCCTCTCTCTCTCCTTCCCTCCCTCCCTCCTTCTCTTCCTCTCTCTCTCTCTCTCTCTCGGCTGGTCTGACTTTATGCACATTGGTTTCTGACTGCTTCATCCTCCCTCTTCTCCTCAGTCATGTTTCTGCCAAAGAAGACAAAGGACAAGGAGGTGGAGTCTAAAAGCCAGGTGATCGAGGGAATCAGCCGACTTATCTGCACTGCCAAGCACCAGCAGACCATGCTGAGAGGTGAGAGCCAACCTGTGCTGTACCACCTTATGCTATACCACCTCAGCGCACATGCTATACCACTCCAATGCACATGCTATACCACCTCAAAGCACATGCTATACCACTCCAATGCACATGCTATACCACCTCAGCGCACATGCTATACCACCCCAGTGCACATGCTATACCACCTCAATGCACTGTATACCACCCCGTGCACAGCACACCCATGCTATCACTTCCTCCACTGTTGCCTGATTGACTGTCCAGTTCGTTCACCGCCCTGAGTGAAAGTGCTGAAGAGACACCAAAATGCTTTTGTTGAATTGAATGGAAATTTCAATTGTCAGCACTTTATAAATTACGCTATATTAACCTTTGCCGTCCACCTCCTGCACTGCTATACCACCTCAATGCACGTGCTATACCACCCCGATGCACAAGCTACCACCTCATGCTATACCACTTCCTCCACTGTGCCTGATTGACTGTCTTAAGTTCACTGCACTGAGAAAGCGGGAAGGGAACAAAATGTTTTGTTGAATTGAATTCTTTTTTTTTTGCATATTCACAAATTGCGTCAGCCGAGAAGCTTATTTAAATTTTTACCGGTTTATCTGACCTTTACCGGTGTATCCACCTCCCCCTGGGCCCCAGTGAGTTTGGCTGTGCTGAAGTTTGCCGTTGGGTAGCGCGTGCTTTTTGATGGAGGTCTTGATTAACAGAGGCGTGAATGCCGCTCGCGTAACAGCGGGGGTGTTTCCACTGCCACAGGAAAGAGAGCGCTCGAGTCGAAAATGTACCGGCAGAAAACAAAACCCCTGAAAGCAGTTAGAACATTCACAAGAAAAGCACAGATTCAGTGAGTAATTCTGTCTGGAGAAAACAAAAAAAAAGAGGGAGAGAGGACTACGTGCTCTAGTCTCGTTAGCGCAAAAGCAGCTTCCAAGAACACATTCCGCATAGTCCAGATGCCTTTCATCCTGAAATAAAAAGAGAACTAGACATCCAAGCCAATTCAGTTCATTTTTATGTTGACCTTGCTAACATTGTAACTACTTATTTTTCTCTTTTTTTTTTCTTCGAAGTAATCACCTTTAAGGTGGTTTCACCTGAGATGAGAATGTGTGAATTTTACGTCCATGCTGTAATTACAATATTATATATATAATATATATAATGACATACAATTCATATTCCACATATATTTTGATTCATTAACCTAGACAAGGTCATGGTTGGCCAGCATTATTAGCATTTCTTAGCTTGTGCATTCACCTTGCCTTAAATGTAAGCTGACCTCATCCTGGAGTCCACCAGCCCCACTTATGCCTCCTCCTGTCCAGACACCATAAAATTCATATTTAGTTTTTTAGTGACCCCCCCCCCCCCACCTTTTTGTCCCAATTTGGAATGTCCAGTTTGACAGTGTTCACTGATGTGACCTCTGCTATAGATGCAGGAGAGCGTAGACAGCCGTGCTCTCCGCTGAAGTGTGTGATGTCAGCCACTGCCTCTTATCGCACTGTAATCTTTCAGTCGGGCTCACATAGCGAGCCACTTAATGTACAGCTGACCGCAGGCATCCGGAGAGGGTCGTTAGCTCGTGATGAGATGCTGTCTTCCTGGTGAACTGCAGCCCTCCCTTCCCTGGGCTGGGGTGGCACCAATTCTGCGTCACCCTGAGGTGCTGCCGTTTCCAGGCAACACTGGGGACCATATCGATTCGCAGCCCGTCCCATCCAGGACCGGACCATGCACAGACTGTTTTTTGGGGGTGTGGGGGGATATGCTCCAAAAAAAAAAAAGGGTTAGCTCTGATAAGCTATAAAATAGCTGCAGCCAAAAGTGCACTTTTGGTGTCTCAGGGTGGGCAGGAATACTCTTCAGCATATGTTGGTGTCTGTCTGTGCACTTACCTGGTCCCATCAAAACACTCTTGAACGGTGGCTTAACAGAATGAGCCACTCAGCAGCCCCCTGAAATCTTCCTGTCGATGGTGGACAGCAGAGATACGTTATTTGCTTTTTGTGTCTCTTTTCTCTTGCAGTGCTCATCGATGGAGTGGAATGGAACGACGTCAAGTTTTTCCAGCTGGCTGCCCAGTGGTCCTCTCACGTCAAGCACTTCCCCATCGGCATATTCGGACACTCGAAAGGCCCCTACTAACACCCTCTGGGGGCCCTCATCTGGAACTGTGGACAGCCCCCCACGTGCCAACAGCCTTGAGTCTCCCCTGGGCCCACCTCCTGTGGTCCTTCGGCCCCTCCCCTTCTCATAATTTAAGATCCCGCCTTCCCTAATCCTGAGTTCCGTTTGTTTGTTTGTTTTTTTTTAATTTTTTTTTTTTTAAACAAGATTTTGTTTTGACTACAAGGAGGTGGAGCTGTTCAGGGGAGATTTTTTGTTTTGTTTGTTTCCTTCTTTGCTCGACCCCCCCGTCCCCCTCCCCCTCCGCTGTGCTTTTTAAACACTTCCCTGCTGACTTTTTATAGACTTTTTGAAAGATGAAAATGGAAAACCTAATGAAAATAATCATTTGAAATGATTGAATTAACTCCTAACCTTGCAAGTGCTCAGGCTTTGTTTGGCTGCTCACTGTGTCCTCCTCCCGGTGGATTTTAAGTTTCAAGCACTTGGCTCGTGTCAGTTAACGAGATAACAAGCCCCTTTTCTTTAGAGCATCTCCTAACCAAACAGATTTTTAGGTTGCACTGACTCCAGCACAAACAAGGACACAGGCTCTCTGTCCTTTGAGTCTAAGTATCTGGAAGAATGGGCTGGAATTTCCAGGTGGAATGTTCCTGGCTCTCCCTAATCCCCAGCACCCCAGCTCCCCAGCACCCCAGTACCCCAGTACCTGCTTCAGTGTTTAGAAAAGCCTCTAATCTCTTTGCAGTAAAAAAAAAAAAAAAAAAGAAGCTTCATGATTTTTCAGTGGACTTGCATCTCTATGGAGGCTCACAGCATTCATTTAAAGGAGACTGAATTGTGCAATAAACTGTAAATAAAATGAACATACTCCTTACAGCTGAACCGACAGGTGTGCTCCTGTACTGATGTCACCCCTCAGTACCCCTCTCAGTTTGTCTGCCTTTCTGTTTGTGATGGGAGGGGTTTTTGGGGAAGATGTTGGGGTGGGTTTTGGGGGGTGGGTATAGAGTGGGTGGTACGCTGGATGAACCATCCGTGATGTGTTGAGAGTATTACCAAATCACACGTAGTATGTGCATTTCTTTCTTTCTTTCTTTCTTTCTTTGTCCTCTGCCTTTTCTTCCGCTCTCCTCTTTTCCTCGCCGTCTTTAATCCCGCTCATTTAGATTCAGATCAGTGTTTTATTTTCACTGGCCGTGATGACTGCCAGTGGAATGAATAGGTCACAGTCAAAAGGGTCCTTCACTCCAGCCCATTTCGTTTTGATGTACCAGTACACGGGAAAAAGGTACCGAAGATAAAAGCACTTTTTGTAACCGTTTGACTCTTAAGCCCTTTTAAACGTAATCAAATTTACCAATCCCTTAATTAAACCATGTTGTTTCTTTTTTTGGACACTTTGTACACAAGAACGGTACCTAAGATAAAGCACTTTTGTAACTATTTGACACTAAGCCCATTTAAAATGATCCAATTTAGTAATTACTTCATTAACCCACATAATTTATTTTTTGACACATGAATTCCAAGTCCCTTCCCCCCACCCCCAAATAGTTGAGATGATGTATATAGAGGGGCTGTCACGCTGCAGGAGTGGATGGCACAAAACAAAATGTGTGGTGTCAGCACATCTTTATATATGTTGTAATGGTCATGTGTTTAACAGCCACTCCAAATGCACTCTGTCAGACAGCAAGTTCATTTAAGTTATTTCAAGTTTCCTCCGTTTGCCTTCTATTTGGTGACTGCAGAAGGTCAGTAATATGAAAGGGTGAATAAAAACAACTTTGCCCTAAGTGGTTCAGGGACTGGGTAATTGACAGTTGCCTCGGACTTGAACCCCATTACCTGTGGCAGAAGTGAGTCCGTTATTTGCAAGATCCAGTAAAGAGAACTCGGGTGCATTTAGTCACATTGCGCACACACAAAATATTTTCCTGCTGTCGCTACAAAACAAAAAAACACTTAGAGTGAAAGGCAAGAATGGTGGCCATCTTGCACCCAGTACTGTTGCCTGAATTGGATGAGGGACATCACAGGAAGTGCAAGTGGCTCCACACTCATTTTTCATGTTTGTAAGTGTCATTTTAGTATCGTCAGTATTGACCTCTGGTGTGGTGTTTAACCTGAATGAAGGAGGAACGGGCTGCCATTGTCCTCTATCCCTACCTTCTTAAAATGTTCAAACTATAAACCTGGGACAAGCTACTGAGGTTGAATTGAGAATCTGAATGTCATTAAGAAGAATGTGTGCTTTGTAATCTTGACGAAGAAGACCCCAAAGAACACATTTTATTTCTAAATTGGTTCCACTATGAGTATTTTTAAAGTAATTTGTGTAATTTTGTTCAAACAGATCTCTGTAACATGTTCTGTTTTCCTGTGGGATTATGGGGTGTTGCTATTGGATGGTTTCCCTGAGGGAAAAATGTAATTTGCAAAATACTACCACTGTAATCCCTTAATTGGGAATAATAAACTAGACACACTAAACATGTGCTCTGATGTTTTATTAAGATATGAGGACATCATTGTGACCACAATAACACAAATAATATCACTCCAAGACCTGTAATAAAGAGGAACTTCAAAAGGTAAGTTGGGTGGCAGTGTAGCCTAATGGTTAGAGAACTGAGATTGCAATGACAAGGCTGTAGGTTTGATTCCTATGCATGGTACTACCATTGTACACTTGAGCAAGGTATTTAATATGAATTGCTTGTGCTTGATTAAATATCATTCAGTATAAAAATTGAATTTAAAGATAAATTGAATGTCAGCTATGTAAATCGCTCTGGATAAGAGCCTGTGGTAATTCCCTAATGTATAAGAGTAAACTTTTGCATGCACGAGGTGAGAGGGAATATCTCGACTAATAAGCAATATGTGAAACTGCCTGGTGCAGCATTCTCGTGCACAATTATTTTCACTTTAATGTTAGACATGCAATAAACGTGCATTGTCCTAGTAATAGTTTCTATTATTTTTTCCTCATACTATGAACGTGACACTTCTGCATCTATCGGATCTTGTGCAATGTGTTATTTAGAGTACAGCGATCACAACGTGCACCACAAATCTACAGTGACTTCGTCTGGGTCAGCTGGGCTGATGATGTCGGCAACGGAGGAGGAGGCTCGCGCAGAGCAGGAAGCGACGCGTGTGGAGTGTGCAATGCAAACAAAATCTTCGTTGTATTGGGGGCTATTTTTTTCTTTACCACGATGTAGCCATTAACAAAACAGACACGAAGAAAACTTTAACGTCGTCTACAGTCGGACAAACTCCACGTATGATTGTGACACTGCGCATATTATAAGCAAGGGGCAGTTAGCGAGCTGGCTACAACGAACAGCCAAAGAAATATGAAAGAGGTGAAGGGCTGCGGTATGCGTTCTTCCGTGGGGTTCCTATCCCGGAGAAAGATCACCGGGCACCCCCTAATGAAGGAGGAATTTCAGAGACTCAGACTGGCCGGGTGCACAAGTCTTTATAAGAAAGATATGCTAGGGCATTTTGGATGCGTTAATGCCATAGAGTTTTCCAACAATGGAGGAGAATGGCTGGTGTCCGGTAGGTTGGCATGTCTTCCGTTTCCCCTCTTCGTGAAATATTGTTATTCACAGCTAGCTAATGTAGGGAATTGATTGGTGTTACAGCAATCGATATCATTTTCTGAGTATCCAAAATCTGATGGTACAGTTGTGTACGTGGTGAATCTAACCATGTGCATGGAATAATATCTTGCTAACTTGCCTTGTGACTATAACCATAATCATAATAATTGTATAGGCCGTGTAGCCGATAGCCTGCTGCCGATTTGACTCGCTAGCTGTCTGAAAATGCAGGATGGCCAACTGGATTGCTAGCTGTAATTGATTAGGTAGCTAATGGTTGTCTTTGGAGATTACTTATCGCATGCACAATTGCATACATATTTAACATAGCTATACATGCTGTGAATGTGTTCTCCAAGGTAGCTATATTCTACTGGGCTATGCACACTTGTCTAGCTTTCAAACAAATCTCATACAACCCTACGCAGTTCAAATGCCGATCTGCTAACGTTAACTGTGTTGCTGGGCAAGGCACTATCCCCAGCTGTAAATTGTATCCAGCTAAACTCTCTGGTGTAGCAAGAAGCTAACGCTACCATGAACTCCAGCACAAAACTTTATTTCACTACCTTGATATTGTAAAGATGTTTGCTAAGTTGGCTAACACTACTTTGTTGAACTGCTAAATTTAATTTAGAGCAGCCAGACTACCCAAGTTAGTTATGAAAATAAGAACGTTGCTGGCCACCTAGTAAGCCTGCTCGGTAGTTATCTAACTTGACTAGCTAAACTCGGTTAGGCCAGGAGCAACTTTAATATAGATCTCGACGTTAGCTGTCAGTCAGAAACTAAACGTGAAGTAATTTGTAAAGTTCATGCGTAGCTAGCAGTACCGTTAACGTTAGCTAGTTGACCTAACCAGCGAGCCTGACAGCACTGCTGCTGCGTATGTTGGAAAAGGTGGCGGCACTGATAGCTGTCCAAATGCTTAGGTACATGACGTTTATTGGCTTTGCTCTTGATGATTCCTTCCAACAAGGGACCCATTTTACTGACAGATGAGGTAACGGTACGGTTTGCGAGCTAAGGTGAAATAGGTAGTCGGTCAAAAATGAATTTTATAAAGGCTCTCACGTCCGTTGCTTTATGTAAAACAGCTCGACGTTAAATAAGGCTGCCGTTGTTGTCCAGCTCCATATTAATGGCGAATACCCCCTCTGCATATTAAAAGGTAGCTAACGTTAGCTAGAGGCAGTGTGTTACCGACATTTCGTGTCATTTCGACATGTCGTTGTTAACAATGAACCAGGTGTTTTGTTTATCATGTATTAACCAACAATCTAGTCAACATTTTACACTGTCAAGTGTAGGCACCACCCGATCAAGCTTACTTTTGATAATAGAAAAGTGAGAATATGTGTTGTGGCAATTTGCAGCCATTCCTCCGTGCAGCATCTATCCCCAAGATTACTTGTTTGTTTACGGGGTGCAAATGCCACAGGGGCCAACAAAGAATAGTAGCATTAATCCACCCATGCTGTGAAATATCTATATATGGAACGTCATTAGGGGGTCGATCGGATTGTGGCTGTGTGCTGTGTTTGACCCGGAACTGTGTGTCTTCTGCCTGGTGCGGCAGGAGGAGATGACCGACGGGTGTTACTCTGGCACATGGAGAAAGCGATCCATTCACGAGCCAAGCCTCTGAAACTAAAGGGAGAACATCTATCCAACATCTTCTGCCTGGCCTTTGACAGTACCAACAAGCGTGTCTTCTCTGGGGGTATGTTTGTCGTTCCTTATCACTGGCATTAATCATAAGAGAAGGTAGAAGCAGTGGTGAAACATGACAGTGGTCCTTTGCTGTTGCTTGTTATTTTCCACTTGCTGCCTGCTTGACTGGTTCATACATGGATTGCACTGGTGCTGTTTGTGTCTTGATACGTTTGTGTTTTCCTTGAAGGTAATGATGAACAGGTCATTCTTCATGACGTGGAGAGGTAAGCAATGAGCAATGACATCCGGAAAATGCTTTCATTTATTTTCTTGTAATTACTTTTTTACTAATAATGATATCATACCGATAGCAACTACAAATAAAAATGTTATTTATTATGCATTTCCTTCGGCTCACGTAGGGGAGAGACACTGAACGTGTTCTTGCACGATGATGCAGTTTACGGCCTGTCCGTCAGCCCGGTCAACGATAACGTGTTCGCCAGCTCCTCTGACGATGGTCGTGTTCTCATCTGGGACACCCGTGAGCCCCCACACGGAGGTACGTGAGGCAGAAACACCCAAAATGCACCATCGCTGTCGGAATGAGTATTTCTGACTGAAGAGGCGCTGTGAGCAAATTAAAGACTTTCGGGAAGGATTGTGCTCTACCTCCTTTGTAGACTGTGGAGTTACCGAGGGACGCACTGAACATGCAGAGTGAGGCTAAATATGGGTGCTAATTATGACTGTGCATAAGGTTGCAGAAGTCCTGTTGCATTTGATGCCAGTGTTTCAAAGTTAGATGTTCCTCTTTTTACCAAGTTTTGCAATTTTCTATGTAAATTATGCCAATCTTTAGCTGTTGTGGTCATCCCTGACAAGGGTTTCAAGCAAGAATATAGTAAATTGTAATGTTAGCAAAGCTGATGAAGAACATTTGAGCCTAATTTTAGATCTGGTCTCCATTTCTGTTTGAGTGATTTTGTAACGCTCAAAGTTGGCTCAACCTGCTGTGTTCTCAGTCCGGATCTGTCGTCGCGTTAGTAAACAGGGCGAGATGCCTCCTGCAGACACACAAACTGGAAAAACAGGGAGTGTTTTCTGAAGCTAAGTCAGTGGGTGCGCTGCCAACGACGCTACGTTTCTTATGCTTTCTGTGTTTTCCTTTGTGTTCTAGAACCTTTTTGCCTGGCCAACTACCCGTCGGCGTTCCACAGCGTGATGTTCAACCCGGCCGAGCCTAGACTGCTCGCCACGGCCAACTCCAAGGAAGGCGTGGGGCTGTGGGACATCCGCAAGCCGCGCAGGTGCGCTGGATACAGAATGAATCCTTGGTTTTGCGTGCCTGTGCCACCCTTAAATGCAATCCACTGTGCCCAAAAAAACTTAAGCTCAAGTTGTGTGTGGGGCCTGTCCACCAGGGGGCGCTAAAGTATTACCAACAAAAATAGAATGCATTTGGACTAGTGGGGAGCTGCCATTTGCTTCTCAGTTTGCGCAATCATTTATCTCCCTCAGTCAGTGCGGTGTTTATTTAGTAGGCCATTTCATGCATACTGGAGAGTAGTGCAGTATTCGCATTACCGCTCAAGACTCAATTTCTCTGCTGTTATGCTTTTTTCAGTCAAGTCCAACACAGACACCACAACTTGTTATTCAAAAAATGAAATTTGACATTGAGAACAGTGCAGCTCAGAAGATTTAGATCCGCAAAGTGGACTGTTGGATTTCCATTGTATGCTTTGTAAGGTTGTTATTAGGCAGGTGGTGACACTTTATTTTGGCTAAGAACATACTACTCTGGTATATTCTCTCCCCTCTGTCCCATTCTATTCCTGATACTCTCCTGCCTTTGGGCTTCATGTCCCTGTTTTACCTCCTGCTTTGTGAAACTCATCTGTGCCCCTGGGTTCTCTTACCCCCCCCTCATCCCCCTTACCCGTGTGCCCCTTCCCACAGTTCCCTGCTGCGTTACGGGGGTAGCCTGTCGCTGCAGAGCGCCATGAGCGTGCGCTTCAACAGCACGGGCACCCAGCTGCTGGCGCTGCGGAGGCGGCTGCCCCCCGTCCTGTACGAGCTGCACTCCCGCCTGCCCATCTTCCAGTTCGACAACCAGGGCTACTTCAACTCCTGCACCATGAAGAGCTGCTGCTTCGCCGGGGACCGCGACCAGGTGAGGGGGTTGGGGGGGGACGCGGGGAGGGGGGAACCTGGGCCCTGCGTGGGCCAGCCGGTCACTGCCTTCCTCTAACAGCATTTCAGTTTGTGTGGTTTACGTTATCTTTTTTTTTTTTTTTTTAAACACTTTTTTGATGAAGTAGATTTTCTCTTTTGGCTCTTTTCTCTGTGTGAGTTGATTCAGTGGACAGTTTGGTTTTAGCGTTTCGCGTTTTTTGGGTTTTTTGGCTTTAGCTGTGACCGAACAGTGTCTGGACGGTGTATATTTCTTCCTCCGACACTACTTTGTTTTTTCACTGTGGTTCGGTAAAGCATGTGTATCTTGTCCAGTGACTGGCAGAACCCGGAAAGCTCGTTTCTTAAGATTAAAGGAGAATTTTTAATCGTGTCTGATTCAGCCACTTAAGCCGTGACAGCCTGTTTACGTCGCCCTTCGTCTCGCAGGCTTGTTTACGCCGGTTATTTCTCCTAATGCTTTTAGCGCTTCGGGTTTGATTGAGCTGTTGGCACACTGTAATTGCAGATGTCTGTTATGTGCACGTCTCCTGTTTAACACATTTATGGAACTCATTTCAGGCACTTCAGTGTGCTTCTAATGGGCCACTGCATGAAGTGGGGAAAATGGCAAAAAAGAAAAAAAAGGAAATTGTTGCAGCTTGTCTGTGGTTCATATTTGGCATGGCCAATTGAATTCCTCTGTTGTTAGAAGTTTAGGAATCCATGCAGTACTGTGCTGTACATTTTAAAACATTCTCCTCCCAGAGAAAATGAGCTGTCTGGTTACATTTCAGTGAAACGATGGGATTTAGGGAATGTGGCTCATGTTACTACTAAACAGTGCTTCAGGATGGCTGGACAGCCCCTCATAAGGAAAAAGGCGAGTTTTGAGAGGAAGATTTTAGTGTCCATAATTGACTGTGTATACAGTCACGAGGGTCAAAAACTAGTCAGTCCAGACCTTGTAATACAGGCAGCATCTTCTACAGTGTAGCCTATCCATTACTGCACTGGGGAGTTTAGTATCAAATTAAGTCCATGAAACATAACTGTCCCCTACTGGTCCAGTAATACAACTTCCAACAATAACAGTGTTTTCCCAGGATGCTTTGCATGCACATACTAACCAAGCCCTGCCCACCCCATTTAGCTTCAGCCATTTGGCAGGAGAAAACCACAGAGCTTTATGGCTGCACTAGATCTCCCAGAGCTGACTCCGGGGGAACAGGCAGGCGACGGGACCAAAGTGATTTAGGTAAAAGGAGCGAAACGTTGACCCCTCCGGCGCAGCGGAGCCCCGTGCTGGGGCGGAGCCTCTCCCCCGCTCGGCGTTCGTTCAGACGTTACATCACCGCGCAGCCACGTCCGCTAGCGCTAGCACGGCGCTCGGGTGTCTCAGGAATGCGCGGACGTCCTCGCCACGCCCTTGGTCAGCCTTCCTGGAAACGCAGGAGGTTTGACGGCTTCATGATGATTCTCCCGAAAGAGTGCAATGCCAGCAGGGTGAACGCTCAAAAGGAGGAGGAGGAGGAGGAGGAGGGAAGGGAGAGGAGGAGCAGAAGGAGAAGGAGGAGAAAGAGGAGGAGGAGGGGTGGAGAGTTAGAGAGGTTGAGAGGAGGTGAGCTGGGGTTGAGAGGAGGAGCAGAAGGAGGAGAAAGGAGGAGGAGGGGTAGAGAGGTTGAGAGGAGGTGAGCTGGGGTTGAGAGGAGGAGCAGAAGGAGAAAGAGGAGGAGGGGGGTAGAGAGGTTGAGGGGAGGTGAGCTGGGGTTGAGAGAAGGAGCAGAAGGAGGAGAAAGAGGAGGAGGGGGGGGTAGAGTGGTTGAGAGGAGGTGAGCTGGGTATAAAGTGAGGAACAGGAGGACAGGGCAGAATGGCGTTGGCATGGTTACAAAAAGGCCAGCAGGTCTGTGTGTTGGTGAGCTGTGTGGAGACGCTGGTGATGTTCTGCCAGTCAGCACTGACACTGTAGGGGAAGGAGGAGGACACACTGGAGACCCTTTATTTGCTTGATTCAGCATAACCTCTTAATTAGTCCTCTGGGAACTGAGCTTCTGTTTAACTAAGCCTGCTATTTTATTTGAAAGATGATGTAATATTGAGAAACACTGCAGTCGTTCCTTTGCCCTTCTACATTTGGCTAACCCGCTGCATGTTACATTAGCTGTGGCCATTAACCTTCATAGTTTTTTTCTCTTTAGCAACTGCAGGGTTTCCCCACATTTTTGAGTAGCCAACCAGGTGAGAAAAGTAGCCATCTAGAAGTGTTGACGGTGTGACAAATAGTTCCGATGTAATTTTTATTAAATTAATTGGCAAACCTTAAATATATGTCTGAAAGTAGCCAACCAACCAAAGGTCTGTAGTTAGCCATTTAGCCAACAGCAGAAGTTTGGGGAGCTCCTTGCAAGCAACTGTCTGCAATGTTAACCTTCCATTATCCTTGTAACATGCAAAATGACAACATAACACTAGTAGCCTTTAAGGCTAAAAAAGTGAACCTGCAGTTACCAGAACCTCAGTCTGTGGCTCTGTGTAGCATCCATCATGAGTAAAATCCATGTAAATCAGGAGTAGCATGTCTCTAGTTAAAGCTGCACCTGGTTCAATTTACTGTCCAGCAGCTTTGAAGTTGTTCTGATTAAATGCTAATTAAATTTTCTATGACATTTTCTTTATTATTTCCTGTACATGCCTACTTCATTGTGACACTGTGGTTTCATGGTTATGAAAGTTACATGACACAGTGCATCTAGTTTGCAAACTCGGGCAGTGCTGTTTTGCGTGAAGTGTTGTCAGCTGGTTTGCAAATTAATGTTCAAATTTCCGTATTAGATTTTGACCCCTCTTCCAAAAGTAAACCAAGCACTTGCCCTTTTTTTTGGCTTTACAGCAATAAAACGTACAATTGCGAATGGCCAGTTTTTGCTTGGTGGAAGTTAAATGGTGAATGGACTGCATTTATATAGCGCTTTTATCCAAAGCGCTTTACAATTGATGCCTCTCATTCACCCATTCACACACACACTCACACACCAACGGTGAAAGGCTGCCGTGCAAGGTACCAATCAACTTGTTGGGAGCAGTTAGGGGTTAGGCGTCTTGCTCAGGGACACTTCGACACTCCCAGGGCAGGGGATCGAACCGGCAACCCTCCGACTATCAGACAGCCGCTCTTACCTCCAGAGCTATATCGCCCCTTTCTCAACATCCTTCGGTTTCCTGTTCCTATTAGCCTTCGAGTTAGTTTTCGGAATGACCGCTGTAAGTAGTGTCACATACTTGTTTGAAAGCAGAGTTGTCCCACTTTCCTTTCTGGAGTGGCAGACTGAGTTATTGACTTCCTGACATTGCACGCATACCTGGCCAAAGTGCCCGTTCCAGCAGAAGCTCCAGGAACGCGAGCCACCATCTTGTCGGTTTGAGGCAATCTAAGCCGTTATAAGTTTAGGCTGCCTTTTCATAGCAGGACGTGCGGGTTACCGTGCGCTTGGTAAGAAACCTGCGCTTTCTGCTGTAAGCAAGTGTACCACTTGTTGCCTAGCAACACAAAATTCATGCATTTTTTGCAGACTGGCAGAGATTGCTTGCTGTTCGTGCATGCTGCTTGGTTCTGAAGTCACAGATTTCCCCCCCCCAGCCACCACATATTATTTTAATGAACCTGCTTCCTGAGGCTGTGGGTGCCCACATCTTCTCCCCCGCCTCCGGGCGTGTCGGAGCACCCCGTGGCCCTGTCCTTAAATCCGGAGACGGGGGTTGTGAGGTTTTCTACGCTGCACAGATGCTGCGCTGCGGTCATGTGATCGTACAGCATGTGGCCTTGCTGTGGGATCGGGCCAGAGGAACGCTGCTGCTTTCTCCCCCTCTCGTTTGAGAAGCTCAGCGCTGCCGAGACACAGTGCACGTGCCTGTGGCCTGCTGTAATGAGCTAGCTCTCTGTTTAATGGACTGCTGTCAGGCGGTCGTTACCCATGTGGGGGGGACGTGGTGTTTTTTTGGTACTTCATTTTGCCCCTGATTGCTATTCTGAGGCTTATACGTTTTGTTAAAAAGCAAGTCTCACCACTTCATACACAGTCTCCTGTTTTTAGATGGCCGTTTTGAACATTTTAATGTTAATTTGTAAACTATTTAAATTAATTCTGTGTGGCTTCTGTTCCTCTCCCCATGCATGTCGATTTTCAGGTGTGACAATATTTCAGAAACTGTGTTTGAAGGTGTTTGAAGGTGTTTGGTTAAGGAAACGTCATTGCGTCATCCTTTCTTTTAACACAAAACCGTGCTGTGGATGCCAAAAACGCAGAGCGTGAATCATTCCTGCACGACGGACGCTTGGGTTTTTCCGTTTATTCCAGCTGTGTTGCTATTGGATTACCTCAGAGTCTCAGATGTAGATTAGGCCCGTAATTCACCATTAGAGAAAATTGATCTTTTGGTTGCTCCAGTGCTGTCTGTTGAGGCTTTTTTTTTTCCACAGACTACCCCAACTCCATCGCAACAATGGCTCATTATTTCATTACTGGTACATGGCAGCACCTTGAATGCAAATATCAGTCGCTGTGACTAAGGCTGAAGGTCTTTTTGTTGCCTTTATTTATTTGTTTTATTCTTAAAAAAAAAAAGGTTTTTCCTGCCTACGCACTATCATTACCATGCAAGCTGTGGGACTACAACTCCCAGTGATACCACTGATTCCTGGCAGGAAGTAAAAATAGCTGCCCCCTTTTTTCACAGCTGTTTGCAGCTGGTTCAGGGGTCTCTCTGGAAATGTGTGGCCTCTGGCTTCATTGTTACTGCTATGAAGGAGGTTGAGGAAATGTGGTGCAATGACTTAATGAATTCCCTTTTTTACAGAAAGTAAAATGAAACAGTATGCCTCTTTTCCTCCATTTGTTTCTCGAAACTGTTGATTTGATTTGCGTCAGTTGGTGATGTGAATCTACTCCACTCTTTATTTTCCAGTACATATTGTCGGGGTCCGATGACTTCAATCTGTACATGTGGAGGATTCCCAAGGATCCGGAAGCAGGTGGGGAAGTAGATGTACACGTGTGTGTGTGTGTTTGTATATGTGTGTGTGTGTGTGTGTGTGTGTGTAAGTATGTGTGTGTGATTGTGTTTAATAATCTGAATCTCTGCTTTTTCTCTTTTTCTGCAGGGGGCCCTGGTCGAGTGGTGAACGGGGCTTTCATGGTGTTGAAGGGACACCGTTCCATCGTCAACCAGGTGCGGTTCAACCCCCACACCTACATGATCTGCTCTTCAGGCGTGGAGAAGGTCATCAAGGTCAGTAATATCCCATCACGCCTCATTGCATCACTTCCTGTTACAGTAGCTCCCTTCCTGCTGCTGTTGTAGTGTTGAGTGGGTGGACCTTTACTGCAGATGCACCTTCTTTTAACCGGTCAAGGGGAAGAAAGTAAAGGTGTGAAATTCACCTGTCTGCTTCTTCTGAAATAAGGAAAACTAATTAGAAATGGGGTGAACACTCAATTAGCGAGGGATTCCTGTCTCTTTTTTTTTTTAAAGCTTTAAACCATGAAAAGAAATCTTCAAACAGCACTCAGATCAGTCATGGCTGCTTGCAGTTGGGACAGAAGACTGCAGTCTGTAAGATAAGGGGGTCTGGTACAGCTTGTCCTGATGTTCTCTAGTGGGTTTGGAGAATACAGCACTAGTGTTTTTTGGGAAGTCCCTGTCCCTGTCCCTGGGAGTTTGGATGTCTAAACTTGTCTTTGGAGAGTCTCAGATTTTGGGGTTCTAACCATCTGTTGCCAATTCTGATGATTGGAATCGGGTGGCATCAGCAAGAGCTCGTCTAGAAAGCTGAATGCTGGTCAGGTAGCTTGATCTTGAAATCAGCAAACCTGATGCAAAATCTAAGTTTAAGTTGCCTCTATTTAACGCACGCGTGATGATTTTTAGACGTACTGAACGTTATTTTATGACCACATTTGGTGGTAGTTTACCTTTTAGATCCTACATTTGGCTGCACTTTGCACCCCGCCCCCCCCCCCCCCCCCCCCATTTTATTAGACTACATTCATGGCATTTCCACAAACTGACCTACAGCAGCTCTGTAATGCCACACAGTCAACTGCAGGTGGCGCCATACAAAGCAATGTTGCAAATTGCAAGCAGGCTGGAATTCCCTTAACCGGTAGCATTATCGAGGAGCGGCTTGATTTTTCACATTTTATATGCTTGCCTTGCAGGCATTTCTTCACATTATTAAACGGAAAGAATTCTCGTGAATTTTATGGCGGTGTCTGCGGTCTGAATTCTCTTGTTTAATTATTCAAGAAGAACGCCGTGCTGTTACCCCGAGACCTCGCTGTGAACTATGCTTAAACACCCATGTAAATGTATGTAAATGTGCAGCACGTCAGACACGCCTGTCCGGCTCACTCGAGTGCTAATGCGGGCTGTGATTGCAAAAGCGCAATTTACCCCCAAATAAGACGGAGCAATACCTGTCATAGCCTGAAGCTACAGCTGCATTCCAGGCAAAATAACAGGTCTGTTCACCGACAATTATCCAAAAGGGGGGGGGGGGGATTCTCCCCCGCTGTCCTTTCTTACCCCTAACTGCTGTCCTTAAGAATCCGTGGGCTGAATTTCTATGGTGTTCTTAAATGTTGCTTATTTTAATTAATGGTTATGAAAAACTGAAATTAGTGGGTCCCCCCCCCCCCCCTTGTTCTGGCAAGCACCAGCATGTCATTAAAAATTCAAAAACTCATGAAATTGTTTATTGGTGCAAGACTAGACTTAGACAGCAGGTTTCACTTGTAAAAAACTGAAAAGGCTTTCTCCCCGTTCATATTCTTCTCATAAATCACACAGACTGCGTGGCTAAGCGGTGAAATGTATATTTGAGGGTTTTTTGCGATGAAAGGTAGCAAAGCTTGTGGGGGCGCGGGGGGGGGGTGTATTCTACACTTTAGGGGTGCATTTGCAGGAAACAGGGCTGCCTTGTATCCCCCCCCCCCCCCCCCTCTCGATATTTCACTCGGTAGAGATCAGATAAGAGATCCTGGCTTTCCCATTGTGTCAGCACCTGTGTATGAAAACTGACACCCGGAGCCAGGTGCTCTATGACAAGAAGGATATTAATTACCGGGGGGCAGATGAGACAGTTTTGTGACTCTTTTAAACCTGACCCTACATTTCTTTCTCTCCCTCCCCATCCCTCCCATCCCTCCCATCCCTCCCTCCTCCCCTCCCTGTTTGCGTGTGAAGGTGTGGAGCCCGTACCAGCAGCCGGAGAGCATGGGGGACCTGGAGGGGCGTGTGGAGGACAAGTCGCGCAGCCTGTACACGCACGAGGAGTACATCAGCCTGGTGCTGAACAGCGGCAGCGGCCTGTCGCACGACTACGTCAGCCAGTCCATCCAGGAGGACCCGCGCATGATGGCCTTCTTCGACTCGCTGGTGCGCCGGGAGATCGAGGGCTGGAGCTCCGACTCGGACAGCGACCTGAGCGAGGGCGCCATCCTGCAGCTGCACGCCCGCGGCCGCCGCGCGCTGAGGGCGGGGGCGGGGCGGGGCGGGGGGGCGTGGCCTCCCATGCCCCCGCCCCCACAGCCGCCGCAGCCGTGGCCGCCGCCGCAGCCGAGCGCCGCCACAGCGACTCGGACCACTCCTCCTCTTCCTCGCTGGCGGGTCCGGACGGGGCGGCGGCCCTGCTGGACGAGGGGGAGGGGCTCCCGCGCCGGGGGGGCATGGTGGGCCAGTCCTACCAGTCGGTGCGGCTGCTGGACCTGGCCAACGACTCGTCGGACTCCAGCGGCTTCTGGCCCGACCCCGTGCTCCGCCCCCGCTCCCCCAGCCCCCGGGGCAACTCCAGCCTGTCCAGCCGCAGCACCTCCCCCGCCCGCTCCAGCTCCTCCACCTCCTCCAGCTCCAGCTCCAGCAGCGACGGGGAGGACGAGGAGCGGCGCCGGGCCGACACCCGCCGCCGCAACGCCGCCCG
Organism: Anguilla rostrata; assembly: GCF_018555375.3. Classification (NCBI taxonomy): domain Eukaryota; kingdom Metazoa; phylum Chordata; class Actinopteri; order Anguilliformes; family Anguillidae; genus Anguilla; species Anguilla rostrata. The sequence goes on along the minus strand of NC_057933.1, from coordinate 9,180,555 downwards.
CAGGCGCCGCATGCGCTTCCCCTACCAGCCGGGGGACCGGCCCGAGTCCGCCCAGGCCCTCTACCCCGGCGTGGACTCCTGCAGCTACCCCAAGATCGCCGTCGAGGACCCCTCCTCCTCGTCTTCCTCCTCCTCCTCCTCCTCCTCGGTGGACGAGGCGACGGCGGTTTCGGGCGACGTTCGAAAGCGGAGAAGCCCCCAGAGAGACCGGGACGGACGGCCGGGCCCCGAGACCCCCCCCGGATCCAGCTCCGCCCCCTCTCCCGAGCGCCCGGAGGGGGAGGCGGGCGGGGCAGCGCCGGAGAGACTTTCGGGCGGATCCCCGCCTCTTTCGCAGGACAGGCTGGGTGAGAGGACCAAGCCGAGGGGCGGGGCCCGGGACGGTCGCGGGACGGGGGCCGCGGAAGGCGCCCCCGAAAGTCCGGGTTCGGCGCCGAGCCACGGCTCGCAGCCCGCCGACGGGAGCAGGGGCATTCTGGGACAGCCGAGCCCCGAGCTGAACGGACAGCACCGCGAGGACCCCCACACCTCCGCGCCCCCCGAGCCCGATGCCGGGGGCCGCAGCAAACCCCAAGCGCAGGAGCCCGCGGGGGAGACCCAGCCCCCCCGGAGATGCCAAACCGCCGGCGCCGCCGCACTCAAACGGACTCGGCTCGGCTCGGGCGGGGCGGGCTCGGACAGCCCCCCCTCAGAAAAGAAGCTCAAGACATGATGACACCTCTTCCAAGAGCGCCGTTTCTTTAGCAACAACAACAACAACAAAAAAAAAAGACGATGAGCCACACATCTTAGATTGGTTCTTCTTTGGGTTTTTACAATCCATATGTCTGTTTTTCTTTCTTTTTTTCTTCTTTTAAAAGAGGGTGCTGCGGAGGCCGCCTGTGACACTTGGATCAGACTAAGCACTGCTGGGGGAAACCTGCAGGATAAAGAATAATGATTGGATGATGGAACGTCACTTCCTGTCACTCAACACTCAGAAAGCAAAGCAGATTTGCTGGCCACCGGTACATCTGTGAAGCTTCCTGCCTGAACTGTGTCATAACTCCTGGAGACCTGTTTTCACAGCTGACAGTAAAATCAATAATATTATTAATAAATGCAGACGGTAATCATACTTAGTGCATTTTTTTTTTGCAAACTGTTCAGTTTTAAAATTCATTTTTAAATTCCACGTTTTTGGGCTTGCTTTCTCTGTTTGACGATATGAAAATTGTAGACACGCACATGCAAAAAAAAAAAAAAAAGATTTGCGTAAAAGATGAAGAGCCCTTCTTACGTGGACTGGATTCAGTGTTTTGTTCTGGGTTTTTTTATTTTATTTTGAAAAACGATATTTAAGCTGTTTCTTGCTGAAAGAGAAGAGTAGGCCAGGGATCCCTGCACTAATGTTTTTGCAGGAAGGTTAGGGTGTGTTTCTGTGCTCGGCCCGGTATTAATTTGAACAGTCTCATCGTGTTGCATCTGTTCTTGAGTTGTGCATCTTAGTTGTTACTTCAGTGTTCGGACAGTTAATGCTTCATTTTACCTGAGCCCTACAAAGGTTTGCATTTCAAAAGAAAGAAAAATCTCTGTTCCAACCGTTCTTGCGATACTGTTTTGGGACTGTTTGTTATAAACAGACATTAAAAAGTTCCTGAAAATAGAAAAAAAACAAAAAAACTATTTGTTTTGATTTATCCCCACCATTGGCGTAAGACACGGTCATGTCACGGCTCTCTGAAGGGCTAATGCTGTTTTAATGGAGTCTGCGGGTGATTGTGAAGGGGAGAGATCCGGTCCGTTTCAGGGGGGACACGTCGATGTCGGTCTGCGCTTTCTGAAGTGGAGCGGCACGCGTGTGATAATATTGAGCTACAGCTGGGAGTTTTTTGTTTTTTTTCTGCCTGGAGCGCTGCTGGTTCGTTGTGTCATTTGTTCCATTTCGCGCCTGATCGGGGTTATTTCACCTGAATCTGACAGAAAGCCACAGACAGCGCTGTGACTCAAACTGAGTCACGGCCTCTCTGGCCAGACGGGTCGGTCGGAGGCAGAAGTGACTCAGCCTGCCGCTGCTGTTCCTGTTCGCGTGCGGGACCTCTCGACACCTCCTGGGTCAGGCGGTCACTCTCTGCCCCCAGAGGGATTTGAGGCATACAGGTGGGTCTTCCAGGGAAGAATGACACACACATACACACACACACACACACACACACACTTTAAATGTGTTTTTTTTTTGTGTGTGTGTGTGTGGCCATTTCTGCTTGTTGGAAGAAAAAAAAATAAAGTTTCTCCTACAAGCGGAAATCGCAGGCTTCTCTCTCCCACTTCTCCTGGTTTTTTGATAAGAGGAACTGCGGAAAGTCAGTCAGGTATGTGAACTAAAACTAACGCGGGGAAATTGCTCTGCGCTGCTTCAGATTGCATAAAAGTCCCTTTTGCCTCGTTGTGCGTTCTATTTTGAGAAAGCTGACGCAAGGTAATTGATTGGGTTTTCGTTTTGTCTGAAACGGTCTCCTTTGAGGCTCCTTGATTCGGAGTTGGAACTCTTGAGGACGGCTGCATTCCTCCCGAATACCGAAAAGCAAACAATCCCCCTCTTTCTCGTCAGACGTCACCCCCGCGCCCATAAAAGGCAGTTGCCCCCCCACGCGATTAATCACAACCCAGAGACCCAAAAATGGGTACATTTCTGAAGTTGACGTGGCCACACCCTGCAGTATATACAGCTGGTCTGATATCAGACTTGTGATTGATGGGTGGGGTGATGATGTCCTTACTGCTTCCATGACTAACTGATGCCGTCTAGCAATAGGTTCTGGGCCAAATGTCAAGAGGAAATGACATTTTGGCTTCATCATGTCTAGCTGACCACGGTCGCTTAGCATAGGTTAGGTCAGAGTAATGTACACTGTGTCAACTGGACTTAATGTGTTCAGGGCTATGAATAACTGTACAACATGAGTATTGTACCTTATCGGACCTGTGTTTTGTAGTAGTTATAATGACCTTTGGTATGCACTTATTCTACGTCGCTCTGAATAAAAGCGTCTGCCGAATTAATGTAATGTAATGGTCGCTTGCAGAGAAAACGCAAACTCGCGCGTGATTCCGTGTGAAGCGCAGGTTACAAAGGCCAAACGTCCTTTAAGTTTCGTTAAGTCATGCAAGGAAAGTGGATGGACCAGTACATCCGTTCTGTCCCTAGTACACTTTGCCCCTCTATCTCTTCCAGGCAGCGTTAACCAGAGTGTGAACGGGCAGTGCTGCGGTTGCTTATCTACAGGAAATGAACACTCGTTTGAACGCCTCTCTTCCCCCCGCTCCTGCTCTGAGGGAATTTTTACGCTGCCTCGTTTTAGTCTGTACTTGTTATTTTGGTGTCTGAGACATCGTAGCCAACGCATTCCCGAGATTAACTTTGTTAATAATTTCCTTAGCCCGTGTAATTGACAGTTACGGCGGCAGCTGCGTACGTGTCACTTTAAAAATAGGCGCACTCATAAAAAAAAATGCTTTCGGAGGGACAAAATTAATAACTTGGAGTTAAACGTTCCCATTAATCTTCCCGTTATCCCATACGAGGAATAAATCCAAAATGGGAGCACAACAGCATTAAAATATGCTATAATGCAGAAAGAATGTGCTGAAGGAGTTCCAGCATCTTATCTAAAACTAATAATTTCATGATCTTGGCCCTGATTTTCACCAGAGCTTCTTGCCTCGCATTCAGACAACCGCAGTGACTGTCCTGTGGAGTCATGGAGATGCGTTGATAACAAAGGATTGTGGGTAATAAGGCCAGACATTATTATTGCATCACTCAACAAGTTAATTTTGCCATCTGTAATGTCTGTTATTTCCTTTTTTTTTTTATTGGGCAGATGCTATTAACCAGAGTGACTTACAATATCATGTAAAAAAAGGGGGAGAAAAAAAAAAAAGTAATGTTAGTTCCAGATGCCACACTTGTGAATAGCATCTAGTGAGAAGCGAGTGGGGGTTGATTTCTGGCTTTCCAAAACAGGCAAAAACATGGAAAAAAGATCAGTGTTCTGCGCAGTACATGTGTGTCAGAACACAAATGCACCCTTGGATGATGAAACATTACCTCCTCTGTCTCAGTTCATTTTCTATTACATAAATCCTCTTTTGGGGCAGGTAAGATTTTAACTGAAAACTCTACCCACAGTGCAAATGGAAATTTAGCCCAAAACATTTTAACAATGCTGCTTACCTGTGGGCTCAGTGGAAAAACTACAAGCACCATATAGTTTGTTTGTTTTGTGATCATGTGACCTAACGAGATGTAATGTCTTATCACGGCTGCAAATTGTTCCCTCTGACACATTTTTGCCAGAAACTGGGACTGTCTTTTCTTTATTTAGTTAAGTGTGTCTCGATCCCTGCTGGCAGATTATTAATTAGTAGTTATGATTACTTTTATATGTGTGTTTGGCATCTTGTGCGTGTAGTTCCTTCTGCGAGTTCCACTTTATCTTCTCCTGGCTCAGGGTCATTGATTGACAGGTATGCCATCTAGACTACAGTACTGTATTTTCATACGTGTTGCGCACATACCTTGTACATGCTGCCATTTCTGGGAGTGGCCTATTGATTACTCCCTTCCTTGGATTAAAGTGTGACACATTCTGAGATTAATCACTGCCAGGTCAATGCACATTACCAATGCATTTAGAGGTAATCTTTAATCTCTTTCTTAACATCTTAAAAGTTTTCCCGATGTCTGATGAAAATATAAATAGGTGCCAAATTGTGTGGGGAGGTTTTAGCTGAGCCAAAGTTAAAATATGCACATGTATTTACTAAACCCCCTAACCTGCTCAATGCAGTTCCTCAGCAATCGATCTAATTTAAACTCCAGAATGAAAATGAATTCAGTTTTTTAAAAAGGGAACTCTGCAGGTTACAGAAGTCTCTAATGGGAATTGAAAGAGGATCAATGACTGTTTCATACAGATGTGCATAAAGGATTTACACATAGCCTCTTCTGTTTTCTCTTTGGTACATTTTCCCAAACTCGCTATTTTGTTCCTGTGACTGTATTGCTTAAATTGTATATATACAATAGTTATATTGTAACTTCCTGCAGTCGGCTGTTTACTCAACTGTTTATCGTCTGTGTTTTATTCCGCAGGACATTTTCATTTTTGTATGTAAAAAGTGGATATGATGTGTGTGTGGCCCTGCAGGTGCAAGTTTGTTGTTTGACTGTGATATAGAGACAGGCCCCTGGCAAGCACTGGTGTCTCCAAGTTAAACAAACTCATTTCCAAAAGGCTCCGCAAAGCGAAAAACACATTTATTGCACCACTAACTTTCTTTGAATGCGCAGATTTTTGTTTCAGGTTGTTTTTGTTGATTTCACTTTTACAGACTAGATTTGAGAGAAGTGTTACTGCAACATTTAAGATGGGTGACGGGCCTCAAAGCATATTTCCCATCATAAGGTTCTTACCACTTCTGCTTCAGGCTCCAGGCTCACTGAAGTGAAAAAGTAAGCAAATAAAAAATTTAGAACTGCATGGACAGCAGCTCAGTGATAGAACTGGCTCTACTCACAAAAGACACTGTCCCCACTAGTCCAGTTTATAACCCTGTGGTGATGTAATCCAATGTACTGTGAGCCTGGCCAGGCTGACACCATGGTGTGAGTCTGCCCCATTTCCAGAGCTATAGCTTGCTGATACCCCTGGTGAGTGGTTGCTTCTATACTCACAAATCATGAGCTTATTCAGGTGAGACAGGTTGGGGAAGCAATTCAAACCAGCTCAACCACTGACCTGTAGTCCCACAGGGCTGTGGCGGCTGTCAGCACTTAAACGATCTGTTTACATCACTGACTGGCTGAAGCAGGGGTGTCCAGTCTTATCCGAAAAGGGCCAGTGTGGGTGCAGATTTTTGTTATGGCCCAGCACTACGACACCTGATTCAAGTAATTAAGAAAATCGTGGTCTTCTATCAAGACCTTGATACATAGAATTAGGTGTCTTGGTGCTGGACGAAAGCAAAAATTTGCACCCACACTGGCTGTTTTTGGATAAAATTGGACACCCCTGGGCTACAGTGTCTGCATACCTTGTTTCCAAGGCCTTTATTGACCTGCTGATTGAAAGGAAACTACAAAAACCTACAAGCACCAGGTGATGATGGGACTTTGCTCTTTGCAAATGAGAACCCTCTCCTCACACCACACGGTCGCCTCAACTCAACAGCCTTTTCACGAACGTATATTGTGTGTACAGTAACACATCTGCACTTTAAAGGCTGTTTAAATCGAGTATCAAGATGTCATGCTGGTCCTGGCTCAACTGCATTTCCAGCTGGGGAAATAATGTACAGTATCATGACTGAATTGATTTATTGATGGTGAATTCTGGAATTTTGTCACAGGAAATCAAAATGGCCGGCTGCAAGTATTACTACACAAAGCCTGTTGGCAGCAAATTTGTTGTGGAGAATCAACTCACCAGGAGTACATAGTACTCTGCTTAGAGTACATTTTTCAATGTGGAGTTGAATTGGCACTGAACATTTTAATGTGTTGCCATAAACCTTACTGGGAAGTGTATATTTGTAATGGTCCTTGTCTTTTGAACCTCTGTTGGGACTCACAGTTACTCTTGCATAAGGACACTTGCCCTGATGCCACAGTTATTTCTTTCCTCCAGGTAATGAATTACAGTATTTTTGTTATTGACTGTATTCCTAATTATTACCTTTGGGGTCTGGACTTGCTTACGCACAGTTTTGAAACTTGCAGTTTAAAGTATTTTACTTATTATCCTACATATGTACGATTATAAATCACACTGAAGACAAATCGTACTTATTACCCTAAATCAGTGGTCTCCAACCCTGGTCCTGGAGAGCTACAGGGTCTGCTGGTTTTTGTTTTCACCTTAAAATCAGCACCCAATAGAGGCCCAAGATACCAGGTGAGTTGAGTTAACTGTGTAATCAAATGCTCTAACTGATTCATGAAGTGCAGAGTCACTATGAAAACCAGCAGACCCTGTAGCTTTCCAGCACCAGGGTTGGAGACCACTGCCCTGAATACCTGGATCCACATTTGTGCTGAATTCTAATCCTTTAAAACTATAAACTTGCCTTATTTTTCAACAGACTATCCAGTGATATGATAAATGCAATAATAAGTGGCATAGGGTTTAATTTAGGCTTACTGCTCCTGAGAGAAAATAAACGAATGCTAACTGTGTTTTAATGAAAATGTCTTCAAAAACTTTAATTGTTACACTTAGTGAAGAACAGATATTCTTTTGAGAACTGTCTGACAACTTTTCATTCACATTCAAATTTGTCCCTCAGTGCAGTCGCCTTGCAAAAAAAGGAAAAGAAATCCAGCGTCTTTACACAGGGATCCCTCAGTGAGCTGGCAGCTTCTGCACATAATCTGTGACATCACTTTCCCAAACGCTCACCCCTTTGGAAGTTTGTCCATATAAGGAAGAGAGCTCTAGTTTCACCTTTCAGCTGGTCTGTCGGGGCAGGGGCTGCCTCGCGTGTCCCTCCTCCAGCGAGCCCCAGACTCACCACCGATCTTCACAGATCTTTGGGCTTTACCTTACAAGGCAGAGAGACCTGGCCCACTGCACGCGCTGTTTACGTGACAGCGCGTCTTCCAACGGCCCGTCGCCTCTGCTTGTATAGCTTACATCAGCCCACTTCGGAATGTAAATTCAGTGAGGAGAGAGAGAGGCAAGTAGACCGAAAGCATTCGAGTAATTTCTAACGTTTGCGATGAATGGAGCCGCATAGTTTAGCTTTGGGAGGGGGGAAATACCGACCGGATGTAGCTTATATATCAGGGTTTAAGTAAAAACAGAAAAACTGAAAAGTACTTACTGGATGACACACCCTCCTAATACTAAGTGATCATATACCGATATGCCATAATTTTCAGACAAATAGCTACTCTAACATAATCCATTCTGTTATGAACCTGCCTGCACAGTTACAAAAATGCACACAGGGAATACATTGCGCACGACACGAAATAATAAAATAAAAACCTGCACATGAACAGGGATCTGCGACTGGAGTCTCTGCAGTGATAACCAATGATACACGAAGAGGGGAATAAAAACTATTTCAGATACAAGCGTTGCTAGGATACCAGTCTGGAGCTATAAAGATAAAATAATATACGAGCAAAAATAGATTTGTTTAAGCAGACAGGAGCAAATACACAGGTGTTGTTGAATTCAAGTTTACAAATTAAAGTAATTAGCTTTTAAAAATTTGCAATATGATGAATGTGACAACCCTTTTCAAAGATGATTTTGTAAGTAGCCTACAGCCGCATAATAAATAGCTAGTGATCGATTACTTGCAGGTGAAATATGTAAATATAATGTTACAATACATTTCGTAAATGCTGGATTCTTGCGACCCCATACAACGATAAAACCCCTGGGGTCTACTTGAAGAGTATAGGCAGTAGAACTACTGTTCGACAGTGGGGATATAGCCGGTAGACTAGTCGCAGCCAGTGTAAGGTATGGTGAGGCTGTTGTGAAGTAGACTACAACGAAATTGCCAGGCAGAACCGTATCACCCATTTAAATAATTCCCTTTAAATAATTATTTTATTCGTAGTTTATTCCTATAACACTTAATTCCGTTCCTTCGACACAAGCACCGCTGCTTTACTAGTCTCTTCTTCACTCGGTTTTTATGATGTTACAAAAGGTAGTTCATATGGAGGACTGCATGTTTTACACTCGTCACAGCTGGCTAGCGGCGACCAAGTCGAATGTAAACAATAGGTGCTGCCAAAATGCCAAAGCTTAGAAAGAGGAAAGGGTGTGGCATCCAGATGGAAAAGGTAGCCGACTACCTGGAGATAGGTTGACGTGCTGTCCGGCTAATAATACACTTGCAGGTCACAGCTTGGTCGTTGCACCTATTCGTATGGAATTCAATATTTTCATGTCGTGCTTGCTGAGAACCGATAATCGACCAACATAATTAAACCAACAAGCAGAGGGATGGGTCACAACCCATCCAAACCAAGCGATCGAGCGCATTAAATCAGTCAACCTATATTTATGTAGTCAACCTACATTTAAGTCCCACACTGACAGCTGGATAAACCAATCAAATGTGACTTTTGGAATAAGGTGGGCTTAAGAAGACAATCTTAGAACCAATCAAAAAGCGAGTTCCGTCATGGGTTTATTTTTTTCTTTTAGGCAAAGTTTTTGGTCGGCGGCGCTCAAGGACCTGCCTACTTGCCACTCTACAGCAGCGTTGTAAAAAAAAAAAAAAAAGACAAAAAGAGGCCAGGAGTCGTACGAGTGAGCGGAGAGTGAAAGAGTCACAGAACGAGTCACAAGAGTAAGTGAGGGAGCGAGGGACCGTTAATTTCATCCACCCCGTTTCAAGTGCGCCCGGGAGAATTACATTGTTGCAACATCACCTTACCGAAGAGGCAACGGGGATAGCTATTACAACAACTAAAGAAATAGAGATATCACCATGGATCTTTATGACGGGGACGACACCGTTTATATGCCGCAAGAGGACGACTGGGACCGCGATCTTCTCTTAGACCCTGCGTGGGAAAAACAGCAGAGAAAGGTAAAGCGATCCTTAACGGCGAATAATTTCCTGCTTGTTGAAAAAATAAAAAAAGGTGCTCGTGAGGGGGTGGAATATCATCTCGAGATGCAGCAACGCCGATATAGCTAGAATGTGTGCGCGCGACAAGGAATCGATACTTCAGAAAATTGATACTTTCTCTTGAAGACTAGTGTGTTGCGTAGGTCATGGGAGCAAACGCTTTGTTGTTACCGATAGCCACTTTGTATCGTATGCTAATTTAGAGTAGCCTATAGTTTATCTCCTTTATGTTTACTCGTGTAGCACACTGTTTCACATCCATTCCACTGTATCGATAGTTTTTGCGCAAGTAGCGAACGCGCTAAACGAGCTTGCTACATCTTTCGCCGATGTGATCGTCAATATATCTGTAACCTAGCCTTTCCGTACTGTTTTGGGAGATGGTTGAGAATAGCGTGTGGATGCCTCATTCACTGCATGTTATTAGGAAAATGGAATATAATGAAAGCGAATTGCGGCGTCCCATGAATAAATTTATTTGATCGTTATATGAATATATTGTTACTTCACTCTTCCTTGCAAACAATTAACATATGCTCTTTGAATATGTTCCACCCACCTTCCCAACGCAACAGATGTCAGACACACATACTTTGACCAGTCTTAAACAGCAGACATCCTGGTCGGAACCCCCCCCCCCCGCCCCCATCCTCGAAACCTGAGCGACATAGGCTACTGATCCTCTTTGTAGCGGTCCTTCCGAGAAAAAAAGAGACAACTGAGTCTTTGCGATCAAAGCCCTTATTATTTCAACAGGAAAGAAGACCGACGTGTATTGACATCACATGTTGACATGGTGATGGGTGTTGGTCCCTTGCCGGTACCTATGCCTTGTGATATGATAGGGGCGGTTTGCTGTGCAAACAGTGTGTAGTGGCCAAATAATCCTTCACATAATATTACTTCCAAGTCGAAAACGTGGAAGCTAAGCTGCAGTGCAACCATCTTAGGCCATCTACAGTAACTGGAACTGACAACTTTCATGGTTTACATTTGCCCATGCAGTTCCCTTCATGTTTTCTCTCTAAAGAAACACTCTTTAATTTACGAGACGATTTCGCCCTGGCTATAAATGACAGACGCAGCCTTTTAGGAATTTAGCGAAAGGGTGAAATATTTGTGCTCTCTCACTCGCTCCCACACTTTTCTTTGGTTCAAAAAGGGGGGGGGGAAATGCAGTGGAATCTGAGTACGCGGTGTGGTTTGGGCTGGGCTTCCATGTGAACGAGCTTGCCCAAAAAAGGTAATAATCGGCCCCTCTCGCTGCTGTTGGAAAACTTTTCCCCTTTTTCTTTTTTTGCTATCTAAAACGGCGGCTCCCAATTTCCTGAATTATGTCATCGTTAGACAGCTACCGGAGAAAGTAAAAAAAGCGGTATTCAGATATGATGTGTCAGAGTTCAAAAGCACATTATTACAGAAGCCAAGTTGTCTCTCTGCGCAATTCAGTGCGGCGACGTGCGAACGAGTAAGATTGTTTTGACTATACATTTGAAGCTATTTGTTTCTTATCGCAAATGGCATCCCGGGAATTTCATGGCATGCATAGGTATTTAATTGACTACTTAAACTGTATAAAGAAATAAGCAAGGACGCCGGAGTTGCCTCAGAGTGTAACCAGTCTAACGCAGGCAACCTCTTTATTTATTGACCAGGATTCGACAGCATGTCGTTGTATTTAGGTAGCCTATTTCTGTATCATACTTCTAAAAATTCTACAAAGCCGCGGATTGTGTTGTAGCCTATTTAATTCTTATGGATCGAGACACTCGCTGAAAGTTAGTTTTGTGACTGCATTAATATGCCTGTAATTGTATCACGTGTGTCTATTTTGTAGACACCGAGCGGAGTTCAGGTTGTCGTTCGCAGCTCTAGCGAGACAAAAGAGTCAGCGATAGGGAGTCGAACAGAGAAGGGCTGCCTAGGCTCTGAGTGGACACTTGGGAAGGCTGCTGTGTTTTTTTTAGATTAGGGCAGGAGTGTATTATTGATCTGAAATTTTATTAATAAAGTAGGAGAACTCAACAAAAAATGGATCTGAGTATTCATTTCAGTGTCTTATGTGACACACATTAACACACTAAAAATGATGGAGTTATATTTTAGTTTGTATGTAGCTACATTGAGAGCAATACAGTTCAAATAATTTATTTCAAGAATAATGTGTTTTTAACCGTTTCATACATTGTGTAACTTTGAAATGCATTGATCATCCTGTTTTGTCCCATACTCACTAGGACCATGCATTAACAAAATGTATAGATGTAGCTCTACCTCATTGGAGCTGTAGTCTTTATCAGGTGAATGACGACTGAATTGTGGAGATTATGAAATATGTCCCAGCATGCATTGCAATAATAGGCCTGGGAAACCGCACTCTTTTACTCTTTCTGTTCTTTTAGTAAAAATGTTTATCTGACCAAATGTCAGGTTTCCCCAAAATTGGTTTAATTTGAGACTGAATCCAGAATCTCTTATACAGAAACACAGAGCCAGAAATGACTTTATATCTTAGCTATATGACTGCTAGGGATCAGGTTGTGCATCTTAATGGAGTGGAAGCATCAGGACATGTCAGTGTTGATACAGAGAAAGTCGAGGTTCTGTTTTTTAATTGATATTTTGGTGGAGGTCTCCTGTAATTATGTAATTACTTTTTACTCACCCCTTGAAAAGCCAGGAACACAAAAACGGTTACTGCAGCCTTGTGAGGCCTAGAGTTGCACACCATCTTTTTTTTTTTTTTTTGGCATTGTGCTGGTGGCTTAGAAGTTCTACTTCACAAAAAAGGTGGCTTAATGAGAATTTTGTGACCTCAAGCTACACGTCAGTCAGGTAGCTTTAAACTCAGCGGCAACGTGCATTTCTGCATTGTGGCCGACGCGGTGGAATTTCAGCGGCTGCTCCAGCCGATTGGCTGCTCCAGTGATTGGCTGCTCCGCTGATTGGCTGCTGCGGGGCCGTTCGCTGAGCTGTGATGTCGCCAGGAGGAACAGGCTCTGCAGGTGTCGTCTCTTGCGGAGAAAGGTTCCATTTGCGTGTCTTGACTTGTCTGCGCGGAACACCGTCTGGAATTATCTCTGGAATTGTAGCTCCTGCGGCGGAATTCCGCTCGCCGTCTCACCGCTGCCTGGCCTCGGGTCCGTCCGCCGCGGCGACGCTTCCCGGCAGAACGCTGGCGTGTGTGAGAAAACATGCCAATGAGACGCGGTGCAAAAAAAAAAAAAAAGAACCTAATTCCTCCTGTTCCCCTCAGAGGTATTTGCCTGAAAGGGGAAGTGAGGCTTGGGATGGGGCGGTGGGGGGAGGGACAAGCATCCTCCATTTCTGCAATTTCTCAAAAGGAGCCGTTTGTACATGAAACTTTCGATATGGCCTTTCATCGTCCCTCTTGTTATGCGTGACTTATGTTGGGCTGACACTCACCAATCTGGAAGGTGGAGGTGGACTCCAGGTGTTTACCTTAGCTGGTGAAGTCGTCCATACATGCCCTTATTTGGACATAAAAGGTCCCTCTAGCCTGATTTGCCACCCCCCCACCTCGTACTTGGTACACACCCCTGGACCCACTGCTACATTTTTCTCAAAGACGCTGCCAATGAAGAGGTCTGATTTCATTATTGGATAATTAATTAATTAATTAATTAATTAATTAATATTATTAATTCTATCTGTTTTGCAGTGACAGAAGGACTTTGTCTCTCATTAACGGTTTTAAGTCACACCATAATTACTGAATGGTGTGTGGAATGGGCTTTCAATCCTTTGGACGTTAATTGGTTGTAAAGAGTCGTACCAGACATCATACCAGAGAACAGAAATATCCTGTTTCGGGTTCTCTGAGGCATTGCTACTACACCAGTGAAGAAGCCTTGAGATTTAAAAGAAGAGTCCCATAATTCTTTGAAAAAATAACTGTAGCAGTACTCTGTCAAGTAAAGTAGGCCACTAAGCATTCAAGTGCAGTAATAGAATGTTTAATACCTGCTTGTATGTCATGTTAGCATAAAGCTGAAGCCCATTACAGTTGTAGAAATAATCAGAATAATAACTCTTTGTTTCCAATTAAAGTGGAGCTTTCTGGGTGGGGTTGTGCTGTAAAAGTGTTTTTTCTTTGTGGTACTGGAGCCCCAGAGCATCCTGGGTAAAAAGCCACATTGTAACATCTGTTTGAAAACTGGTTTTCATCATGAATTGTCTATATTACAGCAGTATCATCTGTGGGAAGGCACCCAAAAATGGCCCATGTCATCAGATTCTTCTGTTTCCCATGATCCTCCTCTGTGTGTGTGTGTGTTTCTTTGTCTGTGTGTACTTATGTGTATCTCTGTTTGTATGTGCGTGTGTGCATGCTCGCACGCGTGTGTGTAGTGACAACAAAGGCGAGCGATACAGACCAGTTGTGACAAAGCCAGGAATGTCAGATGATTGCTCCAGTCTACAGACCCAAACCCCAGTCCTCCCCCCTGCCCCACTGAAAGAGACCCTCTCTCATGTGACAGTTCAGCTTCAGTAATGCCCCATATGCTGAGTCACCAGACCCTCCTGTCTACTCCAGCTCTGGTGCTAAACATGGGCCAGTCAGCAGCATGGTTTTTTAGCTCAGTTGGGGATACAGCAGGAGGAAGTGGTGTTTGGGAGCTGGAACTCTTTACCAGTATGTAGCAGGATCAATTCCCAGGTGGGGCGCTGAATTTACTTCCCTTCAGCAATGTGTATCACATCTGAATAGGCTCTGTAAAACCTTCAGCATTGTAACTGGGTAATATAAAAAATGATCTGTGTGTCACCCTGGGTAACGGTTACCCATTTTTTGGTTTCCAGTGCTGTCATCAAGCCCTGCTCCATTTGATATGGCCCCTAGCTTAATCCTTTGCAGAGAAGGTTTTTTGGAATGTTTTTTTCAACATTCTTAGTCAGTGTTCTAGAACTCCATTGCTTTCAGTTACCAGTAGTGATTGTTACATCAGCATTAGAATGTTCAGTTTAAGAACATTCTAATCACATATTTGTGATGTCACAACTTCATGGGTCAAGTGGCCTTCTATGCTTTGAAGTAGAGGAGTGAGGATCAGCAGGAGACAGGTGCAGGTGGCCCGGGTGTGTGGTTGGGGCGTGTGTGGAGCTGCGTGTGACTGCAGCGCTGGTCACTGTCGACGCTCCGCACCATAAATCGCGGAGCTCCTCTACGAGGCCTGGAGCTTCCGTCACGCTCCTCTGCCCGCACCTCGTTCCGGCTGACTGATGGGGTCACCAGCGCCCCCCCCCCCCACCACCACCCTCCCACCCGGGGTTATTAACGCTGCTGCGCCCCTTGTACCCCTACACATTGCTCCTGCCCCAGAAGCTTTTATGTGTCTGCGTCCAGTGTGGCTATCCGAGCAGGAGTGATGGCCTGACTGAGCGAGGGTGACGCACAATCCTGATTCAGCGCCCTGATGTTTTAACTTCCTGGGTCTGCAGCTCGGTTACTCCTCATCCGTCCCTCGTCCCTCCCCCGCCTCCTCCCCCCAGCCCCCGAACCCCTCCCCCCCGCTCTGGGCTGAAATATGATACTGTATAAACAAACTGAGAGCCTCAGTAGTACATGTTTTATAATTAACCCAAATGTCTTGTTTTGGGCTGCTAATGAATAGCTTTTAGTGAAAGAGAGCCCTCTAGACTTACACCCTGGAGCCCTCCTGTGTCGCTGGCTCTGCAGATACTGGTTGCCTGTAACCGAGATATCTCGTTCGACTCGTTTCTCCCCTGAACGGGCTGCTTTCTCCCTTCTTTCGAGGGAAGTCGATGCCTGTTTATTCTTCTCCTGCACTGAGGGGGAAAGCGGGACTAGAAAACACTGGTCCGATAGGCGTTTATTTGATTCACTGTATCATTCACTTCCAGTTCACCATCTACGTTTACACCACCCCCCCTCCCCCATATCCTGGTCCCAGTATCAACTTTACCCTCTGCTTAAACATCAGTGCAGCGAGACGCCACACACTCAGAAAGGATGTGTTAATGTGCAATAAACGCTTCGTGTTACTTTCCACACATTTCGTGTCAATGTTACTACTTTTGGGCTACAAATATATACAACTTTATGTGTTACAAAGGGAGGCTTTTTAGCACAGACTGTGTTGAAAGTAACACAAAATGTGTTGTCTCCTCAACTGGAGATGGAGGTGTGTTAAAAAATGACACGTTATGTGGTGTTTTTAGCGCGCCTGTTTTGAGAGTGCACCTTGGACCCTTCAAACCCTGCGCAGCTCATGCACGTCGCCTGCACTGGGCAGCAGCAGCAGCTTATTTTGGAGTTTCATGGTGCCTAAATTTCTCAGGAGGATGAGGCGCGTGTAAGACCCGCTCCGTCCCAGCCGTGGGTCAACCCCCCCTATCCTAGTGACCCGCTCATCTGCATTCTACTGCTGAGCGCAGTCTACTTCCTGTCCTTAAGCTGGAGAGGGGGCTTTCACTCTAAATATCTGCCTTCAAATTATTTTGACATCTTTCATATGCAGTCAGCAGACTATCATTATTCTGATAACGGAGGTTGGAGATATATTACCTAAAATTGTTAAACAGAAAAAATAAGTGTAGGAATTCAAACTTTGTACAGCTGAGTGGTTAGTTATTAAGGGCCTGATTTTCCAAGACCTGTAGCACAGGCAGAACCTTTTAGCACACGCCAGACTAATAACACAGCCAATGATTGTTGCAAAACAAATACCATGATCAGTCATCGGTCATGCTATTGGTTTTGTGTGTGCTGAAGTTTTGCACATGATTAAGCTCTTACTAAATCAGGCCCTAAATGTTTACGAAATGTGATTCAGTGCATGCGCAGTTCACACTTTAATAAATAGATCACCGTATGTGATTGAAATAAATGTTAGATGGACAGTTGCTGATGCATCTTCCATTTATGTGTTTGTATTATTTTGGGTAAATGTTTAAATAATGCACTTTTGGCTTCCCTGTTTCCTGGATCGAAGCGTCCTCTTGTACTATTACTGGGAGCAACAATATAAGCTAAATTATGACTGATTGCGTTCTTAATGATTTATTTAAACTCTTCTGGAATGCAGTAGGTTTCTTTCTCTGTTCATATTCCTTCAATGCAGAATTGTCACTATTGCTAACCATTTGAAGAGTCCGAGACTTCAGCCATCAGACGCAGAGTTTAACAGACTGTAATGGCCTCTTCTTCCAGCTTGTGAACTTTGCCCTCTCCATAGAATTATTTGGGCCGTGACCCTTATTAAGTTGTCTGCTGTGCGTAAAGAATGTTCTCTCTGGGAAGCCGAACGCGTTCAATTAAGCTGCTCTTGTCTTGAAGCCTTGCAAATGTCAGAGGCAGGCTTTGGTGCAAACGCAGCATCACCAACTGCTTCAGTCGCAGACCCAGATTTGGACCGTTTGCTTTACAAACGACTTCCAACTGTCATTCCCGTGTAAGAATTATAAAGCTTATAAAACATAACACGAGGAGGAGAAGCGACTCCTTTGGAAAGACGTTCCCGTGACCAGGAAGTGGCAGTTTGTTTTCTCTGAGAACAGACAGCCGGTTGTAGAAGTCAGATGACCTAGTTTCTAATGGCTTATAATAGAGATTTCTGGGAGAAATTCACATATTGTTTTGATGAAGCACCTGCAGGTAATCTGGACAAAGTTTAAATATGAATGCTTCCGTTTCCCAACCATGAAAAAATGCTAATTTACCATTCAGCTGATGCCCTTATCCAGAGCAACTTACAATTAGTGCCTTCAAAGAAAAGGCCTAGTTTTGGGCCAACAACCCAAATAACAGAGTTAATGAGGGTGTAATAAATGGGCCATAACACGCTGGCAATAGGTAATTCATTGTCACTCGAATTAACTTGTGGAACGTTTTAAAATTAGAAATTTCTTGGGGGGGGGGGGGGGTATGGGAATATAGGGTATATAGGTGAAGATAAGGAAGACTGGAGTCGAATCAGGTTGGAGAAGGGGCGGAGAAAACATGGAATGTTGCATGAGAGCCCTTAAAGGACATTTTTAGTGGCATTTGCATATGAAATGTGAAATTGTTTCCAATTGGATAGGAGTTTGTTGTGGGGGGCGGGGCCTTGAGAGGCATTTCCTGACGGGAGAGGAGAGGAAGTGGAGTCAGGAGAAACATCTCATACCGAAGCGTGTCTGGGTCAGTGGAGCTCTCTGAGTCACGGTCACATGTGTGCTGATAGATGGTGATCTGCTGTGAGAACAAGATTGTGCCTGTGTGTGCTTGCATACTGTGTGTGTGTGCAGTGCATACTTATGGCTTTGTTCCCTGCTTTGCTCACTATCAAGTGGATAGGACTTATGGAAATCAGCCTGTGTGTGTGTGTGTGTGTGTGTGTGTGTGCACGTGCGTGAAATCAGACTGTGTGTATGTCTGTGTCTGTCTAAATGGGTCCTTGTGTGTCTGTGAGTTTCTATATGTGTGTGTGTGTGTATATGTGCCTGTGTGCATAGCTCAGTTTTGTGTGTTTATACCTGTGTGTGTGTGTTTCTCTGTTTGTATTTGCCTGTGTATATTATGTGTGTGCTTCTGCTCGTTTGTTTTTTTAAAAATGTGAATGTATGAATGACGTGAGGGCAGGTCTAGGTAAATAGATCACGGGGCAAACACAACTCCGTGCACTCTCCTCCACAATGGCCCCGTGGGAGGGGGCGGAGTCAGGGGGCAGCAGGCGTGGCTTCCAGAGAGAAGATCCATTCACTCACCTCAGAGGCCCGGCGTTCCGGAAGCCACGCTCCTTTGTGATGTCACAGGGAATTGACAGTCCATCAGTGTAAGAGGTGATGCTCAGTTTAGCCACCACCGTTTCCCGTCTGATTTCCCATGATGCCTCCTGCTCCGGAGGTGTCGTCTCCGGTTCCTCAGAGCCTGTTTCTATGTCACACAGTTCTCCCCCCCCCCCCCCAGCCAGCCACACGGGGGGAATGATTAATTATTCATGAGCTCACAGCTGCCCAAAATGTGCCGGGCTGTCACCTGCACACAGTCAGTCCTGCGTCATCTGCTCTGAGATCCAAGACTGCGGGGTGCAGACAGCGGGTCTGAAGGGATAGGGATCAAGTCACTGTCACATAACCCCCCAACCCCCGCCCCCCCTCGCCCATCCACATTTCCCTTCTCACTCTCCTCTTCTCCCAGATCTATCTCCCCCCATCTCTCCACAGCGAAGGAGCGGATGGATGGTGATAGATGGATGAAGTTTTTTCTTTTTGCTGATCAGATTGTGGTCGGGGGGGGTCGGGGGGTGGTTGCAGGAGGGGGTGCGCTGTTTGAAAGCAGACTGCTTGAATTCAAGTATTATTGTAAGTGGTTGGCAGCGAACCTTAATTTTAAAAGCTGGAGTGAGGCACAGTCCAGTAACAGTAAAGGGAAGAAGGGGCCTCTGTTCATTTCAATAGGATTCCTGCTGGGGCCCCATTGGCTCTCCTAATGTTGATGTGCTCATACACTGCAGAAGAGAGCAGCTCTCATTGACCAGCTGTGCACAAACATTGTTGTAAAGTGGTCGAATGCAAACGCCCACTCTCCCAACATTTTTACCGCTGTTTTCAGTGCCAAATTCAAAATGTGCGCACGAGCACACAGGATTAACCACAGCTTTAGAACCGTGCCCACATGTAAACGATTGAACGCCAGCTTTATGAACCACACTTTGTTTTAAGAATGTTTCCAGACGAAAAATCCTACGTCCTGTGCATAAGAAGAAAAAAAAAGGGGCACTAAAAACGTAGTATACGTTTCTGTGCGTGACTGATGAACGAGGTCTCCCCGATGCTGTCCTTCTCTCTGGGCCCACTGTTACCCAGGCACTCGCCACCACGGAGAAGGTCAATATTTTTTTCTCATTGTCTGCGGCGATGAATATTATTGATTTATTCGAGCCCGGCGGCCATTAGAATAGCAGTACGATGGGCTAGACTGCGCACCCATTTTGATTTCTCTCTGCAGCGGAAGCCGGTGTCATGGTTTTTGGAGCCGTTTGGAGCCAGCTCTCAGTTCTTTTCTGAAGTGTGCAGTATTCATTGTGAAACAGCGTGCGTGCTGGTTCTCAGGCATCACGCTCTTGTGGTGCCTTCGCCACAGAACCACCGGTGTGTCACACGGTCCGGCCCTCAGAATGGGGTGAGGAGGATTTTGTCGGTCGCGCTCTTTTTTTCGGTCAGGCGCTGGACGGGACCGCGGGTCACCGCGCGGCGTTTAGAGGGGGAACGCGCCCGGCCCGGCCGAAAAACGGAGTCGTCAGCAGCCCTTCCAGCCAGAGAGAGAGAGAGAGAGAGAGAGAGAGAGCGGGCAGAGACCAGGCCCTGCCTCCCAGCAGAGTCTGCTGACTGGGCCGTGCGCTCGCTGTTCCCCCGGCTTGTTTCTGGAGAGCTCTCTCTCTCTCTCTTTCTTTCTCCCACTCTCTCTATCTCCGCCCCACTACTGTCTTTCTCTGTCTCTCTCTCTGCCCCTCACTCTGTCTTTATCTCTCTGCCTCCCTCCCATCTTTCTGTCTCTCTTTCTTTCTTGGTTTCAATCACCACCTCCCTCCTCTCTTTCTCTCACTTCACTCTGTCTCTGTCTCTCCCTGCCTCCCCTCTTCTCCCTCCTCTCTCTCTGTCTCTCTCCCTCTCTCTGTCTCTCACCCCCCCATCTCTGTTTCTCTCTCTCCCCACTTTCCCTCTCTCTCTCCCCTCTCTGTCTCTCTCTCTCTCTCCCCCCTCTCTCTCTCTCTCTGTCTCTCTCCCTCTCTCTCTCTGTCTCTCACCCCCTCTATCTCTGTTTCTCTCTCTCCCCACTTCCTCTCTCTCTCTCTCTGTCTCTGTCTCTCTCTCTCCCCCCTATCTCTCTCTCTCTGTCTCTCTCTCCTCCTCTCTCTGTCTCTCTCTCTCCCCCCTCTTTCTTTCTCTCTCTCTCTCCCTCTCCCTCTCTCTCTCTCTCTCTCAGTGCTGGCAGGTGTCCTGCAGGAGGGACACAGCTGGGTGTGCAGAGTAACCCCGCGTGGCTGCTCGGCGGGCCGCCTGGGTCCTACTGAGGGGGCAGGAGGCCCTGTTTTAGCGGGGTTTTAGCAGGATTTCGGAGGGCTTTAGCTGGGTTTTTTCCCCCCGGGTTCTTCTTACACCTGGTGCATGATTCCCTGCAGCCAGTCTTAATCGCCATCAGCATACTCACTACAAAGCACCATTGTGTCTCTCTTCTCTTTTCCTTAACACAGTGCAGATCTTAATACCGGCACATGGGACTGTGGTCGAAGGTTGGCGGTGAGGTTTGGGGGGGGGGGGCGTTAGAGGGTGAACTTGTGTACCAGGAGGTGCTTTTTCCTCTCCCTGTCCCCGATTCCCCCCCGCCTTCCATGGGGATGCTGCAGTGGCTCATGGCTGCTTGCAGTCCCTGCAGCTGAGCTGTAACTAACACTAATATTTAAATTCCTCTATGCGTGTGGACTGTGACAGAACCACCATTAAAGGAGATATGATGAGATGTCGGTGGGGGTGGGGGGGGGGGGGTTGTAAGTGGCTCCATACTGTATGTCTGTGTGTGTGTGTGAAAGAGGGTTTTATCGGTGATGGATGTTTGGCTGCTTTACTGCTCCTCTCCTCTGTCGCCTCTTACCTTTGCTCTGGACTGCGAGTCACGTGCTGGACAGCTTATGGACGCTAATACTGAGCTTCACCTCTGACATGTTTGTGTAGTCCCTAGAATGAGCTTTTTGACTGGGTTGTTGTGACTCCTGAAGGGGTCACCTGCAACAGCTGGAGTTTTCTCCGTTGATGCAGACTCTTTCTGGCGGCACAGACTGCTCTATTTTAAATGGGCCTGCTATGTCACAACTCACAACTCTGAAAATAGGTCCTGTGTTCATTAATACTTTGTTCTCTTAAGTTGACACAGAAATAGTGTCCTTCATCCCAGGCCCAGACAACCACACCTCTCTCACTTTTTTCCAATGTGGAGTCAGCACTGCTGTGGCAATGGAGGCGAACAGTAGTGCTGTCGCTATGGAGGCTAATAACAGTGTTGTCGCTATAGAGGCTAACAGCAGTGCTGTCGCTATGGAGGCTAACAGCAGTGCTGTCGCTATAGAGGCTAACAGCAATGCTGTGGCAATGGAGGCTAACAGCAGTGCTGTTGCTATGGAGGCTAACAGCAGTGCTGTCACTATGGAGGCTAACAGCAGTACTGTTGCTATGGAGGCTAACAGCAGTGCTGTAGCTATGGAGGCTAACAGCAGTACTGTTGCTATGGAGGCTAACAGCAGTGCTGTTGCTATGGAGGCTAACCTTTCCTAATCACCTGGTGGTCAGTGGTGAAAAGGGCCTAATACAATATTTCCATTGTATTATAGGGAACTCCTGGCTTTGAAAGGTGCACAGTTTTTCTTGAGTGGGGGTTTAGCTTGACTTTTTGTCCATTATACATTGACGCCATGCATAGAGTTCATTTATTTATTCACTTCAGTGCAAATAGAGATACCACAGATATTTAGATCCATTCATCCATTCATTTTCTAAGCTGCTGGTCAGGGTCATGGCTGGGTGCTGGAGCCTATCTCAGCAGGCACTGGGCGAGGGACACA
>NC_057933.1:9150829-9153329 GCF_018555375.3 Anguilla rostrata | reverse complement strand
GTGCCAGCGGAGGGAAGAGCTGACGATCGTGTAAACTATGAGCGTGCTGGCGAGGGCACGTCAGAACAGCTCCTGTAATACCCGCTTCACTCCTGAGCTTTATTTAGTTACCCTCAGTCAGCATTTCTGAGCCTCTTTTCCACCTTTCCTTGCTTTGTGAGGGATAATTCCTTTGCAGGGGAATGGATATGTTGTAGTTCATAACTCAGTCGGACTGTAGTTGTAGTTCATAACTCGGTAGGACTGTGGTTGTAGTTCATAACATGGTAGGATTGTGGTTGTAGTTCATAGCTAGGTAGGACTGTGGATGTAATTCATAGCTCGGTAGGACTGTAGTTGTAGTTCATAACTCAGTAGGACTGTGGTTGTAGTTCATAACTCAGCAGGACTGTGGTTGTAGTTTATAACTTGGTAAGACTGTTGTTGTAGTTCATAGCTCAATAGGACCGTGGTTGTAGTTCATAGCTCGATGGGACCGTGGTTGTAGTTCATAGCTCGATAGGACCGTGGTTGTAGTTCATAGCTCGATAGGACCGTGGTTGTAGTTCATAACTCGGTAGGATTGCGGTTGTAGTTCATAACTTGTTAGGACTGCGGCTCTAGTTCATAGCTCACTAGAACTGTGGTTGTAGCTCGGTAGGACAGTGGTTGTAGTTTGTGACCTGGTAGGACTGTGGTGTTCCTGGTGCTGAGAATCCTTAATAGTGTTCGCTTTTTTTTAAACCCTGTGACACTTGGATGTGGGTGATGTGGACCGAGGTGGGGACACAGCTCTTGCCCTGACATGGTCTTCATTAGCATTTCTGAAGGCTCAGTGTGCATTCTGGGAATGAGTGAAATGGAGGATCTGCAGTCTCTGCTTTATTGTTCCTGCTTTCTCCAGCTCTGGCAGCTGTGGCCTCCTTGTTAGCTGCATCACACCTCAGGAAATACAATAATTATTTCAGTGTCTGTGAGTGTGAGTGTGTGTGTGTGTGTGTGTGTTTTTGTGTGTGTGTGTGTGTGTGTCCTTCCCAGTAGAGCCTGGAAGACCACTTGAGGAATTGGCCACAGTGTTAAGTGCTTTCCTGTGTCAGACGGTGCCAATGACAGCTTCCTATCCTTTCCCAATGTGTGTGTGTGTGCTTGTGTGTGTGTTTGTGTTTATATGTGTGTGTGTGTGTGTGTGTGTTTGTGTGTATGTGTATGTGTGTGGTGTGTGTGCGTGTGTGTGTGGTGTGTGTGATTGTGTGTATGTGTGTGTGTGTGGTGTGAGAAAGAGAGGGTTGGGGGATTGTCTCTTGTTTTTGGAAGTAAAGGACTGCACTAATATGGAATTGGCACAGCAGCAGGAAATGTTTTGTGAACGGAGAGGGGAGAGAGTGGGGGAGAGAGGGGGAGAGAGAGAAAGAAGAGGATGCCAAGACTGAGATGGAAAGTGGAAGAGGGAGATAGAAAAGTGAGAGGGGAGAGAGAGATGGAGAGCGCAGGGTAAAGGAAAAGGAGAAACATGGCAGGTTGTGGCAGCAGGAGCTGTATACCCCGTTTCTTTTGATGCTTCTTCCCATTGGTGGAGCCCAGTCAGTTTGGACTGAACACTGCTTCAGAGCAGCCAGTGTTCTGCTCAGATTCGCTGTGAGCAGTGCTGGATTTCTCCTGCATGCAGCCCCCGTTGTTTTACCGTTCTCAGAGACAGCGATGGGGCGGGGGAACGAGAACTAATGTTTACAACCTTGAGATTCTCCCAGCAATCCCTGCTTCCACAGAGCGTCAGTCCCCAGCAATCCCTGCTTCCACAGAGCGTCAGTCCCGAGCAAACCCTGCTGTCAAACTGCACACAGACCGGGGGGATGTCTGAGACTCTGAATGCGATCGCTCCTCTAAGCCGTCAAACCACAGACAGCTGAGCTATGAAGTCTCTGATGTTCATACTGAAGGTGCCGGGGACCTGGAATTAATGCAGGACAGCAGTGCGGCAGAAAGGCTCACCTGAAGCATCTCCAGGTGCATTTACATTTAACATACAGGCATCCAGCACACACGCTAATCCTGACTGACATGTACCTACATTTACATACAACAATACAATACAAACAATATTTTATACAGCAGGATGCCTACTGAAGCTGTTCAGGTTAAGCACAGGGGTACAGAAACAATAATTCTGCTGTACCTCAGCCGGGAGTCAAACCTGCAACCTCCCAGGAGTTACAAGCCCAAACCGTTATTCTACACTGCCACATGTGTTTCAGTAATAATATTACTGCATTGTACATGTTCTCGGTGTGTTAAATTGGCTAATTTCTTCCATCACTGGAGCGAGAAAGGATCTCACAGAAATATGAATGTATGTGAAAAGGACAGCACTCTCCCATCACAGTGAATTGAATCCAGGCAGATTGGTGTAGAGCACAGCCAGCAGCAGCAGGCCTGCTTCTGTTGGTTGGGCAGAGGGAGGCTTGCTTCTGGGCTCTTTCCACAGAAATGACACTCATAATGACACATAGGTGGTCGGTTTTCG
>NC_057933.1:9133329-9145829 GCF_018555375.3 Anguilla rostrata | reverse complement strand
GTGCTTTGTGACAACGTATAAAATGGCCGCCAAAGACCATGCAGTATTTGCAAGGTGCAGAGGAGCTTTTCCAGTCAGCAAGTTTACACAGAAACAGGCTAGAAAATGAAAAACAAACACATATTAACTCTTAAAAACGCTAATTACAATGTGGCTGTGCACATGCCCATCAGAATTAGTCAGTGAAACCGGTGTTTACTCTTAATTGCAAGAACAGCTCTCACAGTAGTTTTCTATTGTAGCCATAAGCAGGCAGAAGAAAAAATAATGAAACGTTGCCGTAGTGATGACATCTACATGAACCAGGATGCCTAAAATATAGCATACAAACTTGGCAACGGTTTTTTTTGTGTTTGTTTTGGAGGCATTTTTCATGCTTAATTTTAGTTTGGTTTTGCAGTTCAGGTAGGACATCGGTGTATGAAATTTGCATCGAAGGCATCGGTACAGAACCCCGAGTGGTGTAAATTAATGATGCCTAAATATAGACTTGCATATTCCAGGAACTCCAGTCAGTGTTGGTATTATTGTCAGGTTATTATTTTCACACCTCACATTAGGAAAAACATCAACCACGAATGACCACAACCATAACCACAAACAGCAAACCACAAGCAGCCACGACTGGTCGAGCAGGAGCTGGTGCGTCACCGTGACGAGGTTTAGCCGTGGCTAAAAACACGCTCCCTGTTTACGGGCTCATCAGCTCTGCTTCGGGCCCTGCCCAATTAACCCTGGCCTGAGGGTTTCAATCGATCTGACCTATCTTACGCGCCCTGGCCCCTCCCCCCGTCCCCCCCCCGTCTGCCCTCCTCCGCCCCCCTCCCCCTGTGTGTTAATCCACATGGAGGTCTGAATAATAGGGCCTAAGCCAGGCCTGCATTCCAGGCAGATTAGCCGGCTGGAATCCCCTGTTGGACGCGCGGCGCTGCTGTACCATGTGGGGAGAGAGAGAGGGGGGCGTGGCCAGCCGGGCGGGCCTGGGGGCGGGGGGTGGGGACGTGGAGAGGCAGGCGGGAGAGAGAGGGGCGTGGAGACCCAGGGCGGGCCTGGGGGGGAGGGGGGGCAGGGCAGGGGGAGGAAGCAAACAGGCAAAGATGTTCTCAAGTGGAATTACAGGGATTTGAGTCGTACCTCCAGATTGATCTATCAGATTCTGCGCTAATCTGATTATCATTTTTTTAACGCTGTTTTTTGTTTTTGTTTTGTTTTTTACACATTTCTTTCTTGTTTTTGTTATTTCACAACCAGAATTTAATATATGCTTTTTTTCCTTCCAAAGTCAGAAGCAGATGCTAATGAGATGAATAATCATGCAGATTTAAATAGGAGGACAACGTCTGCATGAAAATTGGCCTGTGGCCCTCTTGAGCTGTTCATATGCTTCCCCTGGTCATGCCTCTTATGCGATTAGTGTACAAAATGAATAATTAATTTAGGAGAAGAAAAACCACTAAAACCCTGGTGGGAGGGGCCTGCCGCCATATTGTGAGCAGATGAGGAGAAATTGACCAGTTTGCGTTCTTGTTACTTTGTTTTTCACTTGGCTTTTTGCCCCAAACAGGCTTGCTCTTAGACTGATAGAGCTCTTAGCTTTGCAGTGCGCACCCACCATGTTTAATTAGTTAAGTAATTACAGAATAAAACCCCCCTTGGACAGGAAAGTATAAACATTGTCTGGTCTCAGTCACGTCCCCTCCTCTCTTCCACAGAGGCTGAATTAATGTTCGCTTCTTGAAAAGCCAGATTTCTATTGTAGAACCAGGGCAGGTAATAAATTATTCTGTTGGCTGAAGCGGGGGCAAAGGGTTGTGGGAAATATCTGGTGGAGAAAAAACAGCCCAGTGACTTTGAATCGATTAAAGCAGGATTGTGCCACTTACTCTTACTTAGCGGAGAGAGAATGTTAGCAGGTTGAACAGGCTGACATTGGGGTTTTTTTCCCCCACAGAGATCGTTGATGGTAACGCCAAGATGACTCTCGGAATGATCTGGACCATAATCCTCCGCTTTGCCATCCAGGACATCTCTGTGGAAGGTATGAAGAGACTCTCCTCTGTCTCTCTGTTTCTATGGACACCTGCAAACGGTCTGCCTGTCACAGCACTGGTACCATATTATTATCCTGCCGTCCCACAAGATAAACACGGAAAACCTCTGGGGCATGAAAATTCCAGGTGGTGGCGCTGAGGTTCACACGCTCACTGTTGTAAATCACACGGAGAGTGTCGAAGCTGCTGACATGTTTTGATTAGCTGTCTCACCATTCCTTCCTGTCTGGGCTTTCCCACTTTTTGACCTCTGACCCCTTTTTACCCCCCCCCCCCCCCCAGAGACATCAGCCAAAGAGGGCCTGCTATTGTGGTGCCAGAGGAAGACTGCTCCCTACAAGAACGTCAACATCCAGAATTTTCACATCAGGTGAGGAGCGAAGGGAGCGGGAGAATCCGACGCTTGTCTCGGCAGGCTCAGGGGGAGCTAATCGAAACCAGATTAACGGAGCTGGACTCAGACACGGCGAATGGATCAGGCCGGACGGAGACCGAGCTAATTTAGGCCAGATTTTTTTTTCAGTAGGAAAAGATGAGTCGGAGGTTGGAGAGGTCGAGAGCGTTGGTGGAGAAAGTTGGACTGTGAGGATATTTCTGTGACAGGAATGCAGCGTGGCTCTGTGAGTCTCCCCCCTCCCCCCCGGCAGCGAGCCTCTCCGCTCTTACGCGCGTCGGCCCAGCCTGCGGCCGCGCGGCGGTCCGTGCGCCTGAGTCGAGGCGCGGCGCGTTTGAGCGTTACTGTGATGTGCGTACGAGCGGATCCTCGCGCGAAGCCGCTCTCTGACAGCGCGGCAGCGGAGAAAGCGCTCGTCCGGAGGAGGAGGAGGAGGAGGAGGAGGAGGAGGAGGAGGAGGAGGAGGTTATCCCGGGACAGTGGAAACATACCGCACACGCAGGCAGCCGAGCTGGGAGGCAGTCCAGCCTGCAGGCGTGCGCGAGCGCGAGCGCGAGCGAGAGCGAGAGCGAGAGCGAGAGCGAGCGCGAGGATGTGACTTTGGTCTGCGCCTGGGAGATAGCTCGGATTTTATTATTTTTTTTAAAAATTTTTACGGGGGAGAACGGGGTCGGTTGGGAACACTCTCGATCCCAGTGAGAAAACAATGCCCCCCTTATCTCCCCCCCCATCCACCGTCTCATGTTCGGCATGTGCGCCCACTGCTCGCCCCCCCCCCGCTGTTTCGTCTGCGTTCGTTAATGAAACCAGGCTCTCTGTGTCACAGCCCACGGCTGCAGAGTGTGTCTCTGAGCCCGCGTCCGCTCTGACACTGTAATTCGGTTAAGACCCCAGTCTGCTGGCACATAAACACTGGCGACCTTTGACCCCATTGAGGAAACAGTGGCTCTCAGAAAGGGGGAGGGGTCGGGGGGAGGGTGCATTTCCCTGGCAACTGCGAGACAATTTTATTAGAGGCTTCGTAGAAGGGAGGAGCAAGTTCAGCATTTTTGGAGGAATTTGACAGGATCTTTTATTACAATACTTGAAGATGGGCGTATTTCCTGGGAGGGGAAGTCTGTGTTTGTGCTACAGTGCATTAATGTGCCCTTTTGCCCTCTCTCTCCTTCTCTACCTCCTCCTTCTCCTCTCTTTCTCTCTCTCCCTCCATCCTCTCTCCTCCCTCTCTCTCTCCTCTCTCCTCCTCCTCTCTGCCCCTCTCTCTCTCTCTCTCCCTTCTCCCTCTCTCTCTCCTCTCTCTCTGCCCCTCCATCCCTCTCTCCCTTCTCCTCTCTCTCGCTCTCTCTCTGCCCCTCCATCCCTCTCTCCCTTCTCCTCTCTCTCTTTCTCTCTGCCCCTCCATCCCTCTCTCCCTTCTCCTCTCTCTCTTTCTCTCTGCCCCTCCATCCCTCCCTCCCTCTCTCTCTCTCTCAGCTGGTGCTTCGTTCTTCCCTGCCCATCCTCCATCTCCGCTCTCTCAGCTGGAAGGTGGATCTTGATCATAGAGACTGTCAGAGTCTTGAAGGGAAGCTGGGAAGGTGAGGAGGAAGTGGTGCGCTGCACGGCTGCTATCAGTCCCAGCTGGAGATCTGCAAACACGCTGTCATTCACACACAAACCGCTGTACAAACGCACACACACACATCTACAAACAAACCTGCACACAGATACAAACGCTTGACAGATATGTACACAATCACACACACAGACACACACTCACACACACAGACACACACTCACACAGACACATACACACACTCACACAGACACAGGCATGCACACACACATACACACACACAGACACACACACATGCTCATATGTGCACACACACGCACACACACACACACACACACTCGTACAAATAGACAAGCACGCATACGTGCACGAAAACATTTGGTCAGAGAAATGCATGGGTCACATGCTTTTAATTTCCTAAATGGAAAAAGAGGTCCTGTCCCAAACAAGGCCTGTATGGGGCTCCTTTCATAAGCTGAATCATATCTGTGCCGGTCTGCTGCGCTATGGAATATTCTCATATTTCTCATATACCTGCTGGGGTAAAGGGTGACACACAGCAGACAGTATTACAGCACGTAGTTTTTTCCCTCCCTCTCTCTCTCTCTCCGCAGGATGACCCCATGACCAACCTGAACACGGCCTTTGATGTGGCCGAGAAGTACCTGGACATTCCCAAGATGCTGGACGCCGAGGGTAAGGGAGCGGGAAGGGGGGGCGGGGGGGGGGAGTCTGGTGGGAAATAGAGTCATTGGAACGGTTTCATTTTGTGTGTGTAATGTTTTTTTTTTTGCTCGTAACCTTCGCTTTACCAGGATGTTTGACTGAGCTCAGAAATCTCTTTTCAAGGGAGCCCAAGCCAAGAGGGACCGCCTGTAAACTATAAACCAAAAAAGGAAACCGTAGCCAAATATGGTCTGAGGACTTTGAGACGTGTGCAGTCTGCAGACACCGTTCTGTCACTCAAACCTAATTTGGGATGGCAAGGCAGAGAGCTGCACATTTCTGTGAGATGTAAAAATGCAGAATTCTGCTCTGGAAGTTGATATAAAGGTTTTTTAAAATGCCCCATATTTGGTTTATGGTTTGCAGGATGGTTTGTGTTATATACTGGGGTTTGCTAATTGAATCAGACTGAAGCAAACCTTGGGTTTTTCTGCTAAATTGTTTTTTTAAATTCCTGTTTTCCTCAGTATTGTATATCCCAGTCGTTTCAAACTCTGAGTTTAAAAACAGACCTAAAAATTTTTTTGTCACTTCTTTTCAAAGTCCCTCTGGACCAGATTGAGTGCTAATGTTATTGATATGAAGTGAGGGAGAAACACAGGAAGCACATAGACTGCGGGCCAACACTGCTCTCCCTGGACCTCTCCCTTAGAGTTCAGAATTCTCGCATTAAATATCTGGACTCACTTTATGTGCAGCAGTTACCACAGATGGACTCGGTGCTTGTGTCCCAGCCTTAATGACCTTTCTGTTAACTGGGGGGTTTTCAGTTGCTCGTAGAACGCGACGGCGGGTCGAATTTTCTCGTTTAAACGCGGGGTGAATTCGCTCGTGCCGCGTTAACGCACAGAGCCGGCCTTCGTGAGGTCCGGTGTTCTGGTGTTCCCGACAGGAGCGGAAGGACGGACGGACGGACGGACTCACGATCGAATAGCTCCCCGGAGGCGTATGAGGTCTTGGCTCTTCCTGTCGTTTGTCAGTTCTGTTTAACATGGCTGCCCCCCCCCCCCAAACCCCTCTTTCTCCACAGACATCGTGGGCACTGCCCGCCCGGACGAGAAGGCCATCATGACCTACGTCTCTAGCTTCTACCACGCCTTCTCGGGCGCACAGAAGGTATTCCAGGGTGGACCTCTCCTCCACCGAACCCCCCCCCGACCCTCAACCCCCTGCCTCCGGCCCCCCCAGCCCCCCACTTCCCTGTGGTCACTGCCCCCCTGTCTCCTAACAGTGCTGTTCTCTCTCTGCAGTGTGCAGCTCCGCCCCCCAAGGGGTCACTCTCCTCCTCTCTCCGCATGGTTCACACCGCCAACTGCATGATGGGAAATGAGCTACTCTCAAGGCAATGGGTGCAAGCAGGTCTCCAGTAGGCTCCCCCTCACCCCCCCCCCCCCCCAGTCCCTGGTTTCTGCCCTCATCATATTCTTATGGTTCTCATTACTCAGTATTATGTAGGAGTTTTACTGATGGACAATAAACCGCCATACTTTTGTTAAGGGCTATTTCTGCTGGGTAACAGCAGAGCTGTCAGACTAGCCAGAGAGTTCTTTTTTTCCCAGGAGAGGTAGGGATCTGTGTGGGTGCAGGTCTGCGCCTTCCCACTTCTTTCCGAGTCGTCGCGTGGGCGCGACGCTGGCTACCAGGCCGTCGTTATTTGAGTGGTTTTACTGCGCGTTGGAGCCATAGTTGGATTAGCTTGAGCTCTCTTTTGGCCTGGACACTCTGCCTCATCCTTAGAATGCCAGTGCTCGGTTGAAAGCATGTAGGCTGCTTGGTGCTTGATGGTTAAAGAATACATTTCTGATTAGGTGTGATGTGAGTTGGCGCATTTTGTATATTTTCACAAAAGATGGCCGTTCTTTTTCCATTGTGTTATTTTTCGTTGGGTTCACAGTAGTGGGTGTGTGTGTGTGTAGTTGCTGCATCTCTGTGCGCTTAATTTTTTCCTCTGAGAAGCTCAACATTATTTTTACTCCGTGAGATTAAATACTAAACGATGCGATGGAAGGCTACCTGATTTATTTCTTCATTTGCCCCGGGGGTTTAAATGTCACTGATACGAAGCAGGAAGCTCTGCGTGAGGCCTGTGTGAATGTCAGCAGAAGAGCTTTTCACTTTCCGGTTGTGCTGAAGTATCAACTGAAGGTGAAGCCTGTCGGTTGATGATTGGTAAAAGGGCACGGAGGCCTCTCAGTGCACAGGATGTGGGCGAAACCCCACTTTCCTGCGGGGATACGGTGTCAAACTGTGTGTTCTAGAACCGGAAGGAGGAGCCACACCCCCCCCACCCCATCCTCTCGGCCCCGCCCGTTTTTTTTTTTACCCTGGAGACTTGCTCCCACCCACTGCCTCCTCCCTGGGACACGTGCCCTCTGCTGGCCTTTTGTCTTTTACGCACTTTTATTCTCCGCATTTTCTCTCTCTCTCTCTCTCTTTTTCTCTCCCTTCCCCTCCCTCTCTACCCTGGTGCAGACATCATTAGCACCTTGAGGCCAGACGAGAAGGCCGTCATGACCTATGTGTCTTGTTACTACCACGCGTTCTCAGGCAAACAGAAGGTGAGCTTCCTCTGGCCCCTCCCACCAGACCACGCCCCCTGCTTCCTCCCCTCCCATTTTTTCCCTTGGGCAATGAGTTACAGTAAGCGCCCTCAAAGCCCGTCAGCCGATCAGTGGGCAGCAGCAGCCCTGCCACACCCGTTGTGACACTCTGAGTCCTTTTGTCGTGGAAGAATGACCTCAGAATGACACATTGGAGTGAAAAACCGCTGCTGCTCAGAGTGCCTTCATCACAGGTTTATTCTAATTAATTTTAGGCTAGAGCTCATTAGCGCATGGATTCACTTTCGCTCACTCGCTCTCCAAACGGGCTTTCTGTTGGGCTGTTCTGAGATGACAGGCTTTATTCTCACAGAGGCGACGTCTACCTTATTCCGTGGTGAACGCATAGCAGTGAGTGAAGACGGCAGTATCTGTGCTAAAAAAAACCCACCCAGTTATGAGTCTTAGGGCTTTAGAGCTTTATTCAGATCCTTCTGGTAATTAAATGATTGACCCCTTGAGGAGCTGGAAGCTGTTGGAGGTTGAAATGCCCTTTATGAGCCTGGTGAGGCTGACGCATAGCAAGGAAAGAAAACTGCCTGTGGACAAGCAGACAGGGGTGCATCTCCAGGTAATGCACCTGTACCAGGATGAGTCTATCCCAGCTCTCCCTTCTGGTGTCATGCGGAAGCATAGGCCTGGCCGTATTACAGTTTTACCATCTAGATCCCGTCTGCGACATAGTGCCAGTGTAGCTTCATCACTATGATGTCATAATAAGAATGGTAGAGTGATTTGTGTGTTCACAATAGATTAACCCTTTAAGGTGGAATGTCACAAATGTGTGATCACAGTGTTCTTAACATTCCAATGCTGATCTAACAATCACTACTGGTAATTCAATGCAATGGAGTTGTAGAACACTGACTTATAATTAAAAAAAAAAAAAAAAAAACATTCCAAAAAAACCCTGCTCCTTAAAGGGTTAACTTGAGTCATGTTTCAAGTATTTCAGCTTGAGAGAGGGAAAAAAAAGCAAGTATCCACACTCCTACTATGCCTCACCCATAGAGAGTTGCAAATGTAGGAAATTGCCATAAAGCTCTGACCGCAGCTGTAACCCCGGGCTGGTCCTGAGCCAGCTGGACTCTGCGAGCGCAGTCTCGGGTTGAGCAGGGCCTCCTCTTGGCCGCCCGGCGTTGGACAGGCCCGGATGATGAATAGGGAAAATGCTTTTAAAAGAATGGCCACCGCAGCTTGCCATAAACAAGCCCGGCATATATTTGCTGTGTGCTCATGGAAGTGAGTTTCCTGAGGGTCGGGGGCTGTCCTTATAAGGCAGCTCCCGTCTTCCCCCAAAAGCCCCGAGCCTGTCTGACCGGCTCTGTCCGTCGTAAATATCAGCCGAGCCTCGCCAGGGTCCCCCAACAGACACCAAGCGCTCCATCCCCCTTTCTCCATTAGGAAGGGAATGCGGAACGTCAAACACCTCAGTGTTCCATTCGCTCTTACAGCAGGCATTGTGCTATCATTGTACTGACTTGCCACTGCAGAACATTTTGATGATTATTTATTGTTTCATAATTAAATTATTATGGAAATTATTTGTGGGTGCTGTGGGTCAAGTAGTTTTACTCAAACTGACCTCTAGTGTCTATTTGAGTGATTAAAAGCGCTTCACACATCTTGCAGAGATGATGATGAGCTATCTTTGCATGCTGGCTTTGGACTAACACTGTCTGAGTTTCTGTTATACATTTCACTTTCTCTGCTTCACTGCTGACTATTCAAAGGTTATTTTTTTCCTTCAACAAAACAATATGTAACCTTCTTGAGTCTATTGAGTTCAGATTATTTTACTGGTGATGATTTCTTCTTTTTTTTGTATCCCCTCCCACTTTACCTTTGTACGAAATCTGAAAGTCTGGATTGTGAGGGAGATAAGACCTTCGTCTTGTCAGACACAATGCTTCATTAACTAGAGTTAAACCAGATTTTTTGAAGGTTTTCGAGAGCCATCTGCGAAACATTTTTTGCATTTTCATCCTTGTGTTCATTTTTATTTAATGAACTGTGAGCCGGGGTACGGCTAGAGGGAAAGGCGAACGCTGCTGATGTGCAGTCTGCGGAGGCAGCGGCTGGATCGTCTTTCAGCCCCCGCCAGGCTAAAAATGAAACGGACTGCGAAATTTAAAAAATAAAACGAAAAAAAAAGGAAGGCATCGCCACGGACCTGTCTGCTCCATCCGGCGTGTTATCCTGTGAGCCGAATGTGCCCGTTTCTTCCCTGTCTTCAGGGGCCAAACCGAGAGGCCACTACAGCTCATTACTGTTCTATAAAAAGATGGCTGTTCGGGAAGCAAGGTGCCCCCCCCTCGGTCCGCCCCCCTGGGGAAGAGGTGCGTGGTCGCCGTGTCCTTGACTTCCCCGGCGACTGCTGTGTCTCCTGTTGGGATCCTCTTCATCAAAAAGCAATTAAATGTAACGCTGTTGGCTTCCCATGGCAACCACGTCTTTCATCCCCGCAGTCCTGAAGTCCCTTTTTTTCGCCAGAGTGAGAGTGGTTTTTTCCCGCTATCAAAATTCCACCCACCCTCCTAGACGTTTCGCATGGTTTCGCCCACCTCGGATTTTGGAAGTGCTGCACTGTTAAATCTGGGTGAAAACCAAGTGCTTGCATATATGCGCTTCATACACATTTATTTTTAAAACAACAGTAACAGCACATTATTGCTTCCCCCCTTAAATGAAGTGGGTCCTGGAATGAGTCTGTAGTCCACCAGGCTATGCTAGTGTAATTTGACAGGTCCCTGAAAGGTACTAAATTTCTCATTTATGTCCCATTATCACAAGTTTAAGAACCAGTGTGTTAGACATCTAGGCCCTCTGGGTTGGTTGTGGTTGAGGCAGTGAGGTTGAGGTTCTGCACCCCTGGCTTGGCGCCGTCACCCACGGAGACGGTGGAACTGTTGCTCAGACGCAGTCATCCTCTCTTCCTTCCCCAGGCAGAGACGGCGGCCAATCGGATCTGCAAGGTGTTGGCCGTCAACCAGGAGAATGAGCAGCTGATGGAGGACTACGAGAAACTGGCCAGTGATGTGAGCAAAAACCCTCTCATTTTTACCTTCCGTCTCTCTCTGTCTCTCTCTCTCTCTCTCTCTCCCCGTCTTTCCCCCTCTCCCACCCCTTTCCCTCTCCTGCCCTGAGGGTCTGTTGCTCCTCGAGCGTAGGGACTCCTGACACATTTCACTCGAGCTGACAGGGATGCTCACAGGGGTGCACCGAGGCGCCGAGCGCTGTACCATAAACCAGTCAGAGTTTGTCACAGGCAATCGGCGTCAAGCAAAGCTGCAGTAGTGAGAATTGGGTGACAAGTGCACAATTTTAACATAGGCACACATGCTGGTCAATACTAACGCCTTATCGCTCATTCTCTACCTTCTGGTCCCTTCCTTGGAATCATTCTTACCTTTGTCCTCTTGTCCAATCCCCTCGCCCCCACTCTCCTCTTTCTATCGTCCATCTCCGTCTTTCTTCCTCCTCGTTCTTTCCTCCCCCTTTCCCCTCTCCCGCCCTTTTCGCACCCCCCCTCCTCCAGCTGCTGGAGTGGATCCGCCGCACCATCCCCTGGCTGGAGAACCGGGTCCCGGAGAACACCATGCAGGCCATGCAGCAGAAGCTGGAGGACTTCCGGGACTACCGGCGCCAGCACAAGCCGCCCAAGGTGCAGGAGAAGTGCCAGCTGGAGATCAACTTCAACACCCTGCAGACCAAGCTGCGGCTCAGCAACCGGCCCGCCTTCATGCCCTCCGAGGGCAAGATGGTCTCGGTACGATGCCCGCCTGCCTCAGTCCGCCACTTCCCGTTTCTCCAACTCAGTTTCACTGCCTAGACTGAAGACAACCCTTTCTAAGTTATTTCTTATGGCTTTTTTGAGTTGGGCTGTCAAATTTCAAGTCCTCAAGGTTTTTGTTGTTGTTCATGTTTTCTTTCAACGAGTTGATGATTTAGGCCTTAGAAACAAGGTGTGACGACTCTTTGGCCAATTGGTCACTTCAATAAAACACTGGCACCACATACAGACTGAAAAACAAGCAGATACCCTCCTGCCCAGTAGTTATTTCTTGTGTTACAGTACTTAGGTGTTTTGAGCTTGGACTATTCACGCTTTTGCTGTGGCCTGAATTAGCATGTTAGCTCTGATGATCTTCGAGAAGATATAAAGAGCCACTGGGGCACCCCTGGTGGTCAGGCAGGCTGGGAATGAGTTACTGTCGGTAAGGAACCGGCGTGGTGTGGCTTCTCTCGCTGCTGACCAGGACATCTCCAACGCCTGGGGCTCGCTGGAGGGGGCGGAGAAGGGCTACGAGGAGTGGCTGCTCAACGAGATCCGCAGGCTGGAGAGACTCGACCACCTGGCAGAGAAGTTCCGCCAGAAAGCAGCCATCCACGAGGCCTGGACTGAAGGTACAGGGTGATGCTTTTAGGGGTTTTTTTTGCGTGCAGGATTTGTCTTTGTAATCTTCTATGTAAATGCCATTTAATTAAGGAAATATAGTACATAACTGAAGTTAAATTAAATTTCTCTCCTTTTTTATGATTTGTTGCCCATGTACCAAAATAAAACTTTATGATGCATTTTTGAGGGCACAATTAATATTTTTGACGTATTCCTTTGGATGTAATTATTTACAAATGCATAAATGTTTCTATTGTGTTGGCATGAATAAAATGAATGAATTTGGTGCACTCTGACATTATTTGTAATGGCCCTGATCTGCTCTGCCTCCCCCTACAGGCAAGGAGGAGATGCTGCAGCAGAAGGACTACGAGTCCGCCTCTTTATCAGAGATCAAGGCCCTGCTGAAGAAGCATGAGGCCTTTGAGAGTGATCTGGCGGCCCATCAGGACCGAGTGGAGCAGATCGCTGCCATCGCACAGGAGCTGAAGTGAGAGACTGGGGGGGATAACAAGTGCGATTACAATGTGCCACAAGCAAGTGTGATTACAATGTGCCACAAGCAAGTGTGATTACAATGTACCACAAGCAAGTGTGATTACAATGTACCACAAGCAAGCATGATTACAATGTACCACAAGCAAGCATGATTACAATGTGCCACAAGCAAGTGTGATTACAATGTACCGCAATCAAGTGCGATTACAATGTACCACAAGCAAGTGCTCCTGCAACTGCACAACTTCATTAAAACATGGACTAGTTCAATTATTAC
>NC_057933.1:9068329-9128329 GCF_018555375.3 Anguilla rostrata | reverse complement strand
ATCCCTCTCTTTGAGTTTCTCTTCAGCACTTTGAGAACAAAACTAAAATATTACTGCTGAATCACCAGCCGCTGGGAGGTAAATGGCAACCAGCGAGGACTGGATGTACAGTCTGGATTCTGGGTTGGTAGGCAGATAAATGGACTAAGTAAATAAGAAATTAGGCACCACAGAGAGCTTTTGTGTAATATCGCGCAGACAGCTCTGTTGGACTTATTTGGTTGAGTGCGTAGTAGCGAATATCCTGGTTCTGGGCATAGCTGAAGCGAAAATGTAATGGTAAAATATTGATCAACCTGATCATATTGTGACGGTACCTGAGGCTGCACAGTGTATGCTGTAAGGGATACAGATTGCAATGCTGGACGTGCGTACGGTATGTATGTGCGCGTGTGACAGTAGCGCAGGGAGGCTGAAGGCCCTTCTCCTGTCCGCAGGGTGAGGCCGAGTTCTCCCGCATCATGAGCATCGTAGACCCCAACCGGCTGGGGGTCATCACCTTCCAGGCCTTCATCGACTTCATGTCCCGCGAGACGGCCGACACGGACACAGCCGACCAGGTCATGGCCTCCTTCAAAGTGCTGGCCGGAGATAAGGTGAGTCTGGTGCACCTGTCCCTGCTAACAGAGTGTTAATTACACTCTGTGCTAACGGTGTTAAGGTGGTTGGGATGTTGGAAAAGGTTTTGGAGCATAGATAGTGTTCATCTGCAGCGTTGAAGAGAGATGTTTAGTCGTCTTGTTCTGGGTATGTCGTTTTGGGGGGTAAGCAACACATTCTGAGTCTAAAAGACAATGATCAACGTTCACAAAGCAGGAAAGGTCAACTTTTTTTTCATCTTTGGCCTGCTGGGTGAATGACAGCAGGCCAAAGAGTTTGAAATTTTGAAAGTGGCCCAACCACAACTGCACAAGCAAGGGAGCTCATTGGCTCCTTAGATCCATTGTTTTTATTGGCGGCTCAGAGCCAGTGGATAGCAGTTATTAGGGCTGGTGAATCACTGTTAATTGGATAACATTTACACTGGTGAGTAAATTATGCCTCACAAATTCCAGCTAGCTCTGCCAAACACAGAGCTCCAAGACATTTCCACACTGCGTGGCCTACCAATTCTTCCTGTTTGTTTGATTAATCTTAACAGCCAGGGAAATTACTTTTCGGAAATACGTTTTCTTAATCGAGCGTTGCCCTGCGGGGCTGTGGGCCACACTCAGTGCTGGCACAATCCAGATTTGATTCCAGACTGCAGGGCACATTCATGCTCTTAAAACAGGGCCTTAACAAGATGAGCCACCCAGATGCCCCCTAATGAGCTTAATCAATTTACTACTCATTATGTATAAGGTACAAGGAAGGTTCTAAAAAATTTAAAAAAGCATTATTTGCTGCCTTATATTCATTAATCATAGTTTGGTATATGTTTTATGGTTTTTGGATACCCCTGTCCAATTGACCAATCCCCCAAGCCCCAACCCTGCTTGGTTGTTGTTGTTGATATGTCAGTCAAGCTTTATGAAAAATTGGTCAAGCTTTATCTCTTACGTTTTCTCTCTCTCTTTCTCTCTCACTCACACACATACACTGTCTCTCTCTCTCTGTCTCTCTATCACATTCACTCACTCACTCACACACTCTCTTTCTTTCTCTCTCTCTCTCTCTCTCTCATTCTCTGTTTTCCAGAACTACATCCTGGCGGATGAGCTGCGTAGGGAGTTGCCTCCAGACCAGGCGGAGTACTGCATCGCCCGCATGGCGCCCTACACTGGTCCTGACGCCGTACCTGGCGCCCTTGACTACATGTCCTTCTCCACCGCTCTCTATGGAGAGAGTGACCTCTGAACCCTCCTCCGGGGCCGCCCTGGGACCATCAACTCAGCAATGCCCGGTCCACAGCCATCTTCTCCTCAGATTACCCACAGCTAGCTCCTCCCTGCCCCCTCCACAACCCTGTTCATACAAAAGCTAGCGCCTGCCTGTCCTCCTCCACAGTGTACTCCTCTTCACCCTTCCCACAGCTAGGCCCTTCCAACTCTGACGATGCGCCCCCCCCCCCCCTTCCCAAAGGCAGATTCCCCTCCTGCCTCACCACCATAGCCCTGCTCCTACCATGCTGGCACATTTTTTGTACACCCCCAGCCTTTTGCCACCCCGTTCCTCCCCCCATTGCCCGCTGCCCCCCCCCCTCCCCACGCTCCCATTTGTTGTACTTGCTTTTGATGCAATGCAGCACCTCTCCAGGTTTACAAAGGGGAGAGAGAATTGTTTCTTTCTGTTTTTATTTTTTGTTGTTCTTGTTTTTCTTCAAAAAAATAAAAATAAAATTAACATATTTTATTATACAGAACGAAAAAAAGGTATTTTTCTCCACCTGATTTAAAAAAAAACAAAAATAAAGACAAAAAATTGCAAGCACTGGTCTATTAATTTCTCTCCCATGTAGATGGTGGCTTCATGGTCTGCCTGTAACAACTGTGTATACTGTCAGTTTATTCTAGTGCAAATTAGAAGGCTAAACAAAGCAAAGATGAAAATATATATAATTGGTTAATGTTATGGGATAAAATATATTTTATGAAACATATTGACCATTCATATTAATATCATAGTTACCAAGTTATTTACAGAAGGAGATAAAACGAAATAAGCTTCCTATAACTACAACTCGTGGATGATATGTTTGCATAGCAGATGTCTGCATTACATAAATAGTATAGTTGTAATACAATACCCATTGAGGTGAATTGATATTTTGATATAACTACTGAAGAAACAGATATGTTTGAGAAGTTCAGTCATCTAAACCTCATTTAATGTTACAACCATCTAACTCAAAGCCCAGATATCTTTTATTTGCTAATTTAAGTACTTTAATGTAGGTTTGGGCACACTCATTTGACTGAACTTGACTGGCTGAACTAAAAATAGTGTTCAGCCCTGTGTGGTGTACATGCATGTCCATTGAGGCAGGGGTGGAGCAGTTATCAGCAATCTGAAGAATAAATCCTGTCGGCCAATGAAGAGGACAAATAACTAATTGATTGTAAAACGGTGGTGCTACTGATGATTGATCCCCCAGTCTATAGGATATTGGCAGGTAATTAAAAATAGCTAACCAGTGAGTGTGGATTTATACTCATTGATCTTTCTGGGGCCCTATCTCCACATACATCAATATTTAACATGCTCACTCACTCTTACACACTCCCCATATGTTGCAGGACTCAAGTAATAGATTAGGATACATGAAGCACAGAAATATAGAGCCTACTGGCAAGGCATTCTAATCATTATTTTGATGCAGTTAGAATAAAATTAAGTTGATTAATTGATTTGTTGAAGAATATTTCAAAGGAAAGTGCACACCTCTGAAATTATTTTTTTCAGTGTAGAATAAAAAACTGAAGTGCTATTGACAATCTATTTTCCTGCTAGGTTAACCAGTGAATTATTAATTACTTGATTATGTAACACAAGATTTACATGAATTTATCAAATGCCAAAGCCTTTACATAGCATCTCAATCCCTTCGTAGTGCCATTTATTTTCGCTGTACACTTACCCCACCTGCTGCAAACTATGTAGACTGCAGGCTAATTGTATGTGACAGGCACGTGAAACGTGCGTTTTTAACGTTTTGAATTGGCCTTTTGTATTTAATTGAAACGCAAAACACAATTTTATTTAAACATATATTTATATTTGATTTCATTCGTCTCTTGCATAGTGTGTTTTAAGAATGAACTGGATGCAAAAAAGAACTGAATGAACTGAAGATGAAATGAGCGGAACGCAGTTTGAATGAAATGATTCTAGTGGGAATATAAACGGAACCGTATGTTGCAGGAAGTGACGTACATCAAAAGAGACCTTAAATTGAATTAAATACAGTTCTGTGTTTAAAAACAAGGCCGGAATATTCGTAAAACATCTATCTCAATTTCTTTGACACAACATTACCGAACAGAACAGTATGTTTTGTAATATGACAGAACTATTCTTATGATCACAGTACCATTTTACTCGCCGGGCGTCCTTGCTCTTTCATAACTATGTATGTGTACATAGTGACCATCCATACGTGTCTTTGATCGTGATGATTTCATGGGGTAAAACAGAACCACAGAACTAAATGGAACTGTGCACCTTATTCCTTAGCTAGGAGCTTGGCTAAGGAATATAATCGGACAATGGCACCGCCTTGTGATGCCTCATTGTGCAGAGCTATAGCTTAAACGACTAATATGCGGCTCTGAAATTCGCCTATTCGTCCAACGCTGTTAATGTCACACTTTGCATTTAGAGTTCAAAATGCCTGAATTCCTCGGTCAAACCTCTGGGTCAAACATTAGCCTGAATACACATCGGTCGGCCAATGAGTTCACGATTAATGGGACTCTCTCATTGCAGCGGTACGTTATTGGATAGCCCCGATGACGGAAAAGTATTTCCTCTTGTTCGCCTTTGGTAGCTAACTTGGTGTTAGCAAGTTATGTATCCTTGTGGTAGCTAAAATATTGTGGGTGGGTATGAGAATATAGCAGGACGGGAACGAAGGATTATTGTCAGAATAATGATGTGGAGCCCATTTAAGGCATTACAGAAGAATAAGACGCTCACATATGGCATTCCAATGATTGTGAGTTCCGACAGTTGCTAAGTTCTGACCTCTAGGCTACAAGAGAAGCCTCAGATAGCAAATGCTACCTACTAGCTAGATACGTCAGTGGAGGCCACCGTGTGTTACTTCTGTGCTAGCTAAGCGACAGTGATGACAACATAAAAATCATATCCCTAGTTAGCTTACTAACAAGACTTAGTATTAACGTAGTCGTGCGTTATTTTAAAACCATCCGAACTAGATTTCAGATACACTGCATTGTAAGTTAGCTAGCTAGCTAGCTTGAGACGAGTTGAATGGAAACTCGCTCTGCTAGATAGTTAGTGTCCAGGAATAACAGCTAGCCGGAGACTTGTGTATTAATCTCCCTGTAACACTTAGTAACACACAGTTATTAGACTCACTCTACAGATGAAAGCCGAAATGTCAGTTGTTTTGGTACAGTTAATGATAAACTGTTTTCCCCAAACTGATTTCCCAAATGTTTCTAAATTATTCTTCGTTGCAGTTGCTGGTCGTTGGTGGTTCCTTCGGGCTTCGAGAATTCACACAAATCCGATACGATGCGCAGAAGATTAAAAAGAAGGTATCATATTTCAATTAATGTCGTTTTTATTTTTGTTTTTACAAAAGAGTAATATTCATGAGGATTATTTTATATGAAAGTGGTTCAAATTTTGTGGTTATTATATTCGTAGTTTTAAGAAATTTTATTGTCAAAAAGATCACAAAAAGTTGATTGTATAGCCGAAAACCCGTTTTTCTTTGAGCACTGAATCTAAGTCAAATGGAAAATACTGAAGGACATTTTGTAATACTCAATGCAGATGCATGCTTTATGTTATTGAAGGCAAATATTAGGCCACTTCTGGGTGTATCAAAAAGCTTGAGACTAGACTTGTGGGTTGCCTGTATACATACATTGTTTAATTCAGAGTTTGTCCTGATTTGGACAAGATTCCTGATCTATGATAATGAAGGCTAATGCCTGCTTCATACCAGTTTATTTTTCACTCCATGGAGCTGACTTCACAAACCGTGTGAATCACACATTCTAAGCTTTGCATACATAGACATATTTGCATATTTGTGTGTGTGTGCGTATGTATATTTATGTATATATGTACACTATTTATGGATTAAAATCCAGGAGCCTTTGCTGTTTACTGTGTCTTTAAGCATGTTATGGGCCTGCAGCAAGTTTACCCTGCAAAGCTATCAGGCTGTGCGGCCGGCTGAACTGTCCAAGAATCACGACTGTGCCACTTTATTACTGCCCTCTTTGAGCGGTCTGTCTGAAGTGCCTACGTCTTCCTGTGACCCCCCCCCCCCCTTGTGCACCCCCTCATTATCACCCCTCACGCCGCTACGCGCGGCTGTTCAGTACATGGAGACGCCCGCAGCGCTTACGTTTTAGTGGTTATTTCACATCCGAAAGGTCCCTTGCATCACTAATGGAATCCTGAATCTCCTCTGTGACATTCACAAGATGTTGAACTCTGGGAGTCTGTGACTTCCCTCTGTCCTACTACCTGCCCCCCCCCCACCCGCCCCAAACCCCCCTTCCGCTTCATCTCTAGCTCAGCGTCGACATGTTAGACATTCTCGCATGGCTGCCGTTCAATGAAAGATTTACACCACACAGGCGTGCGCCAAGTTTTTAAATGGGCACTGAAATCACCGACGTTAAAATACGATGTTCAGACACACCTGTGGGTGTTAATAGAGCGTGGCGTTTAAGCATCTAAAATGAAGTGATGCCAACAGATTTCAGTCTTCCAGCCAAGTGACCGGCCAAATATAGTCTCTTCCCCGTGTGGTATAAATAGCCTGTTGTTTTAGGCCGTCTGTCATCTGCACCCCGAGCACCTTTGTTTTGTTAGTTTCGTAATGAATCTCCCGCCAATAAAAACAAGGCACATAAAGAGTCTTTTTGTGTTTGGTGGCAAACAAGACAGTTAAATTGTGTCCCGGGGGAAGTGAAGTGGAAAAAGCCCTTCGGAGGAAGCACCTCTCAGGAGTTTTCGGAAATTACAGTGCTAGACCTGGGCCCATTATCCATTCACTCTGTGTCCTGTAAGTAGCCATTATGTGTGGGGGAAGGACCTAAGAATAGTGGGAAGTTTCCTCAAGAGCAAAAGTATCTAGCCGAAAAAAGCATTCACTTTTTGGACTTGGTTAAAATGGCAGAATTTTAGGTGCACTCCTGAGAATTGGTAACCTTGCGATACGCTCGGGGTCTTTGGACTGACAGCTATGGGATACTGATAAGCACACTGAGTCGGCCATTTTCTTGAAGGGTGAAAGGTTTTGGAGGACAGGGAGCTCTTGGAAAAAGGTCTTGCAGCTGGATTCTGTGATTCTGTGGTCCTTTTTTTCAAAGCAGTGACATGAGAAAATTAGAAGTGGGCCCAGCATGTTGGTCTACCCAGAGGAATGAAGCCAAGCCGAGTTGGGCTCTAGGTTGGGAAAAGATGCCCCAGAATCTTTATTTATTACTATTTTTTTTAAAACCACATAATACACTTACACATCTGGATATGTACTGAAGTAACTCAGGTTAGGTACCATACCCACAGTGGCAATGCCCCAACTGGGAACTGAACCTGCAAGCCCAGTTATCTAATCATTGCATTA
This sequence comes from Anguilla rostrata, assembly GCF_018555375.3. Classification (NCBI taxonomy): domain Eukaryota; kingdom Metazoa; phylum Chordata; class Actinopteri; order Anguilliformes; family Anguillidae; genus Anguilla; species Anguilla rostrata. The sequence continues at coordinate 9,121,074 of NC_057933.1, read as the reverse complement.
CACTGCTACAGCTAGTGATGTTCAGTATTTTGCCTATAGTTTGATATTACATGGCAGCCACAAGCAAACGTTTATGTTAGACAAATGATACGGATGTTACCGTTTCATGTGAAATTGACCTCCTTGCTTTCACTCCTCAATATTAATCCCCCTGAAGTTTAAAAAAAAAAGGAAGACACCGTTCATTAAAGCCAATGCGGGGCCATTTTTACTCAGCCTATGCCTTATCCTCTATTAGCAGCTGCTGAGATTGGAAGGGAGCCACACGAAATTAAACGCACGCTTCCTTCGTCCTTGATTTACTCCTGTCCGTGACTCGTGTCGCTAATGAACAGATTCGTCATTTCCCTGGCCTGCGCTGCGTTGCTGCCGCGTACCGGTCTGCCGAGTGCCAACGCCACCGTCCGCCTTCTTACGTCTTGTCGGGAACCGTTATTGGCGACTGTAGAATATCAAATATGAAAAATTAATCTACAGCCGTACCACTTGACGTGTGAGTGCGTGCTTAACCTACAGGGTCCAAGTTAAACTACGCGGTCGTTCCCTGCACTTGGTACTGTACTTCCCTCTAGGGCTTTCTACACACTTGTCCCTGGTTACGGTTATACCCTTTGTTGTATGTCGCTCTGGATAAGAGCGTCTGCCAAATGCCTGTAATTTAATGTAATGCTTGAGTCTGTGTGTGTGCGCGTGTGTGTGTGTATGTGCGTGCGTGCGTGTGTGTGTGCGTGCGTGCATGTGTGCGTGTGTTTAGCTGGCTAGGTGTTATGTTTTACTTGGTTGCACTGTACAGTAAGTCCTGGGGATACAAGAATGTTGCTGGGAGTGGTGTGCTGTTGGCCAGTAGGTGGCACTGTTTCCTTTTGGCAGTGTACTCGGAGATGACCGTTTGAACAGGCGTCAGTTAAGCCGCGTTTCCACCAAAATTACCCGGAACTTTCAGTCCCAGGAACTACTTTACCAGGAACTAAAAGGTTCCTTCAGCCAATGGTTGTCTGCGTTTCCACCGGGGTCTAAAGTACCGCGAAGATTAGGCAAATTAGCCCACTGACGTTGTCGTCGGTCCATCTGTCATATGATTTCTTCGGTAACCCCATACTACCACCGAAGTAGCCTACATTATTTTCTAATAACCGGGACAGCCCGGAGGGGTTTATTCCACTTATATACAACGGGTTACCAACAATGACTATATATGGTTACTTTTGTATTTATTGATTTTCATATATCCTCTCAAACACATTCATTAACAGCAGAAAACATGCACACGTTGTAAACAATTTGCTGTTTTATTACTTCAATTCGTCGTCAATTCCATATAGGCTAATCGCAAAATGACAAGAATAGAACGAAAACTCGGACTTGCGTGAAAATGTAAATTAGTAGTGGTACAGCCACCGTTTGCTTTCCTGCGAAGTTACTGCTAGCCGAGCAGCGAAGTGTGCCCTCCAGATGCGAACCATGCACCATAAATGAGTCCATAGTCTTCCTGGTCTTTTCGTGGAATTGAAAAATGGCAGTAAAATTGAGTAAAATTACGGCAGTCTGAAAAAGCTAAAGGGAAGATTACTAGAATTAACCTGTTATTTTACCCGGATAAAAAGTGCGGAAGGTGATTTCCAGTTTGCTTGTACTGTATCACGAATGTTAATTATGCAGAACTACCGCATACCTCACATAACTGTATCAAACGTTTTGAGTCAATTACAACGGGCTAACAAAGAAAATCCGGAAGAAAATATTCAGCAACCGAATTAATCCGTTTGAATGTTTTGGTAGCCTACGTAATATGCTGTCCCAGCACGAATGCTTAGCATTTTATAAAACGAATACTAAAGCAAGAAAAGAACAGAAGAGCACACGTTATAATTCCAAGACGTAGACAGGCTATAACCAAAAGTAGGCTACTGCGCCGCATAACATACAAGTTTGATTTGAAGTTATTATGAAAATAAATTGGTTTTCCGCTGCATATTTTCAAACATGGCGGGTAATGGCGGAAAATAAATACAACACAAATGCTACGAGTACTCGACCAATCAGAAATGTTCACCGCTGCAAGCTCCACCCAAAAGGTTCCTGTACTTTCGGAAAGTACTACCCCTCGAGCAGGAACGTTTTGGGGGGTAAAACAAAGCCCCCAGAACTAAATTTAGACCCTAGTTCCTGCGGTGGAAACGCACTGAGTTCCTCAAAAGGTTCCTAGTTCCGGGGTATAGTTCCTGCGGTGGAAACGCGGCTTTACAGTCTTGTTATGTGCCTGTGCTGTGCGCACAGCAGTTGAAACCCTTTCCTTGTTTCTCTTGTTCAGTAAGTATTTGGCGAAACTACGAATAGCCCTGTGGTTCATGTGTAGTAGTGTAGCTGTGATTGTACCCCTGCATTTATACACCAGAATCACGGTTCTGAAGAGAGTCCAAGGGTGGAGCTCAGTATATTTAATTTAAATCAATAAATTACATGATAGACAGCATAAATTACACAAAGCTGGCTGATGTTACAGAATGGAAAAAGGTTATGGTATAGACGGCAGACTTCTGCAAAAGGATGCTCGTATATATACACAATTGAAGTGCAACTGAAGTATTTGGACAGTGTCATAATTTGAGTTGTTTTGACTCTGTACACCAGCACATTGGAATAGAAATAAAAAGGTGAATACAAGGTTAAAGTGGAGTCTGTCAACTTTAATGTAAGGGTATTTGCATCCTTATCGGGTGATCCGCATAGGAATTACAACCCTTTTCGTACAGTCCCCCCATTTTAGCGTATCAACAATAAGACGTATCTATGCTTTCGTATATATGTGTGTGTGTGTGTATAATGTTTTTTAAACCCTGGATGAATGTCCCATTGGGGCGTGTTATTGTATTGTAATTGTTATCTTTCTGCTGGCTTAGCCTTTGATTGGCACTCCAGAGCAAAGCTTCCCATCGTTGAGGGGGGTTCCTTTTGTGTTCAGGTCCTCACGAGTTACAGCACTGGGGGTGATGCTGAACTGTGTGGGGGGTGGGGGGTGGGGTGGGGTGGGGTGGGGTGAGGTAACTGTTACACTGTGGTCCAAACCCTGGGTCCCAGTGTGATGGATTATGGGAGGGGGGGGCTGGGGGCGCAGTTCTCTCCACCGTTGCCGTGGCAGTGAGTGTCATCTGGGTCAGAGCCAGATGGCATGATTCTCCTCTCATTACTGTCCTCTGGAGCTGGCACTGGGGATGGCAAGGGGGGGGAGGGGGCGAGGGGGGGCCTTTACCCCTGGAAGTGCGCCTGCTTGTACATCACAGCTGCCTCCTCTGTGGGGGCCATCCCCTCCCCCCAGCACCCCCCCCCGACGCACGCTGTCCGCTGTTCTCCTCTGTCAGCACTGACCCCTCACCCCCCCCCCCCCCAGTCTTTACCCCTTCGGCTTATCCCTGTGTCAGCTCAGAGTGAGAAAACTGCCTTTACACCGCATTAATTAATACTGCATTACTGTGCGTGCGTGTGCGTGCATGTGTGTGTGAGTACGTGTGTGTGTGTGCGCGCGCATGCATGTGCTTGCATGTGTAGGCGGCAGTGTAGCACAGTGGGTAAGGAACTGGGCTTGTAACCAAAAGGTCGCAGGTTCGATTCCCGGGTAAGGACACTGCCGTTGTACCCTTGAGCAAGGTACTTAACCTGCATTGCTTCAGTATATATCCAGCTGTATAAATGGATGCAATGTAAATGCTGTGTAAAAGTTGTGTAAGTCGCTCTGGATAAGAGCGTCTGCTAAATGCCTGTAATGTAATGTAATAATGTGTGTCCGTGCGTGTGTGTTTGTGTGTGAAGCAGAGAGCTAATATGAATGGTGCTACACAGACTGAGCCCAGTTCCAAAGGACAGCAAAGCATGTTCATGTCCAGGGAGAAAAATCCTGATCTGTTGCACGTGAAATATATTACCTGCCTGGAAACTATACTTTGCAGAGAGCGTTTGACTTATTTAAAATTCTATGGCACTTTCTGAGGTGAAAGAAACTGCACAAAACCCACCCCCTTGTTTTTCCCCGTCTCATATTCTGCTTAATTATCCTGATTTATTTAGAAGGAAAGTCTCACAATAGCGGACTGCCCATGTGGAGACTTTTAAGATTCACATTCTCTCCATTCTGAATGGGGGATAATGAAGGTCTGGCTGCTGTCACAGCCAGTACACCGTGGGCTGAAACTCTTTCAGAACACACACTTCACGCACAGAACAATGAGCTGAATTTTAAAAAATTAGAAATTCAATTTCCGTCCACTCGCTATTCGGTGGGTAGCGATTAATTGGATTACAGCACGAGGAATTAAATTAAATGCGTTGTTTGGAAAAGTCCCACTCTTGTACCGGCGCTGATTGGATGTGTCCAGGAACCCCAGTGTTCTGTCCGTGCCGCACATGCTCAGTGCAGTGCAGTCGTCTGGCCATGGGAAAGGCTGCCTGATTGTGAGGTCATGTGGTCGGAGGGCCTGTGTTCTCTCCCCCTGAGTCCTGTGAGCGGGTGTCAGGAGTGGGACTGTTCATTATTTAGCGGCTCGGTCGCCGTCTGTGCGCGAAGAGACGGCCGGGCATTTGCATGGAAGCGGGACGGGGAGCAGAATCGGAGCCCTCGCCCCCCTCTAACGGGTCCGGGGTGCGGTTAACCAGACGGCCGATGAAGAGGAAAGGGTCTTCGTCGCCCGCCGGCTCTCCGAGCCGCGTAGTTCACACGAGCCGCGCCGCTGTAGGCGACCCGCGGGGGCGCCGTTCCCGCAGAATCAAGCGGAATAATTCATGGGGAGATGGAACTGCCCCCCCTCACCCCCCCTCGCCCCCCTCACCCCCCCCACCCCTCAAACAGAGCGCTGAACGTGCAGGGACCCGGGCCGTTTGATCACAGGCTGTGTAACTCCAGCATGCAGAACAGCCAACGCTGCAGCAGCGGCGGGGTCATGCTTTATACATGAAAGAAATAATACATGAGAGAGAGTGTGTGTGTCTGTGTGTGCGCATGTGTCTGTGTGTGTGTCTGTGTGTGCGCATGTGTGTGTCTGTGTGTGCGCATGTGTGTCTGTGTGTGTGTGTGTGTGTGTCTGTGTGCGCGCATTTGTGTGTGTGTCTGTGTGTGCGCATGTGTGTCTGTGTGTGTGTGTGTGTGTGCTGTGTGCGCGTGTGTGTGTGTGTGTGTGTGTGTGTGTGTGTGTGCGCATGTGTGTCTGTGTGTGTGTGTGTGTCTGTGTGAGCGCATGTGTGTGTCTGTGTGTGTGCGCATGTGTGTGTCTGTGTGTGTGTGTGTGTGTGTCTGTGTGCGCATGTGTGTGCGCCTGTGTGAGCGCATGCATGCATGCTTGTGTGTGCGCGCGCGCGTTTGCTTGTGTGTGTGTGTGTGTGTGTGTGTGTGTATGGGGGTGTGTGCGCACTGGGGTGAGTGAGAGTGCACTAGTGCTGGAGTCGTGTAGCTCCACTCCTCTCTCTTCTCCTCCAGTTTCTTCCCCACGCTCGGTTCTCTCACTGTGCCTATCTCTGTCTCACTTCCGTTTGCTCTCTCTCCCCCTCTCTCTCTCTCCCCCTCCCTCCCTCTCTCTCCTGCTCAGTCTGGCTCTGGGTGGAGCTGCAGGAAGGCCTCCTCTGTATGAAGGCTCCTAAACCCACGCGCTTTAATGGGCAGAGGTGTCCGTCTCTAATGGGCCGAGCGCTTCCTGCTCTCCCTCCCCGGCGCTGCTCCGTGTCCGGGTGACTCTGCTCCTCAGGATGCGGGGCGCCCCCCCCAGCCCTCGTTAAAGCGGAGCGGGGGCTGAGTTATGGCCCCCCCCAGCCCTCGTTAAAGCGGAGCGGGGGCGGAGTTATGGCCCCCGCGGCTGTGTGCGTACAGGCGTGTGACTCGTGACATTTCAGCAGACGCTTTCGAGCAGAGTCGTTATTTAAACACCTCCGCTGCCCTTCCTCACGGGACGGCGTGCTTGCCCTGGCGCGGAATCTCGAGTGCCGGTGTGATGTCACGCGGTGCGATGTCACCGTGATTGATCGCTGGAAGTGCAGCTCCTCCCCAGCCTGTCCTGAGTGTGATAATGTCCCCTAATGGCTGGATGCGGTAGCACGTTAGCCCTGTGAAGCCCTGGTGTTGAGCTTTATGAGTCCCTCTGTGTTCTCACGGTAGCGCTGATTAGCACGTTAGCCCTGTGAAGCCCTGGTGTTGAGCTCCATGAGGAGTCGCTCTCTGTGTTGTCATGGCGGCGCGATGTAGCACGTTAGCCCTGTGAAGCCCTGGTGTTGAGCTCCATGAGGAGTCCCTCCCTGTGTTCTCATAGTGGCACAGGGTAGCACGTTAGCCCTGTGAAGCCCTGGTGTTGAGCTCCATGAGGAGTCTCTCTCTGTGTTCACCTCTGTTCTCCTGCTTCCCCTCCTCTCTCCCAGCTGGACCCAGCACTCGAGGCCAGAATCAACGTCCAGAAACAGCCCGTCATCCTGGAGGAGGAGTACGAGGTACTGGGGGTGTCTGGGAGAGGGCGTTCAGCTGGGTGTGTGTGTCTGTGTGAGAGAGAGTGTGTGTGTGTATGTGTCTGTGTGTGTCTGTGTGTGAGAGAGAGTGTGTGTGTGTGTGTGCGTGTGTGCGAGAGAGAGTGTGTGTGTGTGTGTGTGTGTGTGTGAGAGTGTGTGTGTGTGTGTGTGTGTGAGAGAGAGAGTGTGTGTGTGTGTGTGTGTGTGCGAGAGAGGGTGTGTGTGTGTGTCTGTGTGTGAGAGTGTGTGTGTGTGTGTGTGTGAGAGAGAGAGAGAGAGAGTGTGTGTGTGTGTGTGTGGAGAGGTGTGTGTGTGTGTCTGTGTGTGAGAGAGAGAGAGAGTGTGGTGGTGTGTGTGTGTGTGGGTAGAGAGGATGGTGTGGTGTGTGTGTGTGTGGTGTGTGTGTGTGTGTGTGTGTGAGAGAGTGTGTGTGTGTGTGTGTCTGTGTGTGGTGTGTGTGTGAGAGAGAGTGTGTGTGTGTGTGTCTGTGTGTGAGAGAGAGTGTGTGTGTGTGTGTGTGTGTGTGTGTGTTGTGTGTGAGAGAGAGTGTGTGTGTGTGTGTGTGTGTGTGTCTGTGCTGATAATGGGCTGCTTTGTGGGAAACAGGATGGTGAATAATGTGTTCACACTCTCATGCCCGGCGCTCGTATGAATCCTCCCTGGTGGTGATGACACAGAGGAGACGCTTCAGAGACGCTTTACAAACGCTCTTCACGCCGTCCAGCTGTGTTCCAGGGCAGGCACACAACCGCCGTCTCTGTTCTCATTCATGAACTTCTTTATTTATTTATTCATTCTTTATTTATTTATTTAGTTTGAGTACACTAAAATGAGTGTATTTTTAGACTGAAGGGAAACGGAGAGAAATGGCCAGTCCAGCACACTGGTTTTATATTTTCATGACCATTTTCCCGTAGATTCATACATGATTTAGATTGTTTTGTTCTTTTCCCTTCATTCAAAAAAAAGCCCCAGAGTTTGCCCTATGGATCCAGGTTTTTCTGTTTTCTGCTCATTTAAAGTGTCAATCCTTCAATTTTTCATACCTTTTCATGCTGGCATTTTTGTCGCGATACTCATTCAACGAGTTTGTGTTCTGTCGTGAGCTGTCTGCTCATTGTGAGCACAGACTAAGGCCTACAGGCGCAGGTTTGAGTCATAAAGCAGCTGCGACTGTTGAGTCTCCGGTCATGTCACACAATTGGCCAGGCCGGCCTGGGCTCATCAAGTTACCGCTGTGTTCGCGGGTTTGCGTTACATTGCATTGCATTGCATTACTGGGGTTGGGCAGGTGCCCTTCTCCAGTGCAGCACACCCTCCCTGCAGCGGCACCCTAGAGAGAGGCACTGTGGTCCTGGGACAGGTGCTGTTCTCAGACACGCAGCAGCTGCCCACTGGCTGCCAGGCAGCAGTGAAAGATGCGTCTGCAGTGTGTGCGTGTGTGTGCGCAAGCTTGTGAGTGTGTGTTTTATAGTGTGTGTGTGTGTGTGTGTGCAAGCTTGTGAGTGTGTGTTTATAATATGTGTGTGCAAGCTTGTGAGTGTGTGGTTTATAATGTGTGTTTGCATGTGTGTGCAAGCTTGTGAGTGTGTGTTTTAGAATGTGTGCGTGTGTGTGTGTGTGTAAGCGCGCGTGTGCACAGGTGGCATAACTGGAGAGAAAAAATTGGCAATTTTAAATTGGGGAGGAAAATGTGAAACGGAAGGAATGAAGGAAACTCTCAGCCACGTTGGAGAGTTTTTTTTAAAACTCATTCCAGTACCTCAGTCTTCACACAGCCAATTGCTGGCTTCGGATTTGAGTTTGCCTGCCAAGCCAAGCCAGTTTCCTAACAGAATATTGTGGTCTGTCCCAGGAGATGGTCCCTCGGAAAACTTGAGTTTGCGATTTTATTAATACTTGCAGCATTGCACAGAGCAACAGCAGATGTGTTGTATGCAATGTAATGTTTTTAAAAAAAAACAAAAACATTTTTGTCATGATGGCTCCAAAAGGTGACACTGCCGCAGTTCTTTTCCCGTGTGCAGAGGTTAACGGAAACTTCTGGAATTGTGTTGAATCCTCGGAGAGCAGCTCATTAGTTGTAACGGAAGGCGGGGGAAGGTGTCATTAAGACCTGCAGTACTAACACCCAAAGGGAAAGACTAATCAAAGTCCTGCACTGTTCGGATCGTTAGGACATCTAAAGAAAACCTCAGCGCACGTACAGGCTTTAAAGTGTTGTGTAAAAATGGATTACTTATCAAAGCATTAGTGAAAGACCATGAAGTCACACTCACACACATACTTCATTGTCACATCACAGGCATTGAATAAATAAATTTCATTTTGTGCTCTTTCACAGATGTGTGTGAGGATGTAAGAAATGAAAGATCAGGGCAGGAACATTTTGTACTGGGTCTGTTAACCAGCGAGACCCTCGTCCTTCAGTCTTCATTTGAGTTGCTCTTTTTCATAATTTATTTTTTATTTTTTTTATAACCCCCTGTGGAAGTGGAAGTTTGGTGAGGTCACCTTGTCACCTCGCTCCTGCACCCCCGACCCCCCCCGTTCTGCACTGTCTGATCCCTGTTGTGCTTCTCCGTCCTCGAACAGAAGATGCAGAGGCTGAACCTGGACGAGTGGAGTAACATCAGAGGCCCCCGGCCGTGGGAGAACTCTCGGGAGTACCAGGATCAGCAGCGGGCCCAGCAGGCCACCGGGTCCCCAGGGGCCACAGGGGCCCCGGGCCCCGCGGGAGAGGGGGCGCGGGCAGCGCGGGCGCAGCCAGACGGCCCCTAAAGGCAGGGCGAGGGACCTGGCGGCCGCAGCTCCTCTGTCTCTGTACTGTCAGTCTCCCTTTTGTCCTCTGCCTGGGCTATTTTTACTCCCCACCTCCGCACCTCCGCACCCCCGCGCCTCCCCACCCGGCTCACGGGAGATAGGAGAAACACACGCGGAGACGAAAGGGGACGACGTTTGCTGATGCAGTCCGGCTTACCGCTGAAAATGCTGTTTGTGAATGAAAAAAAAAGACCTTTCTTTTTTTTTGTTTTGTTTTTTTTTTTTTTTTTTTTTTTAATTTAAAGTGCACGTAAGTCAGAATGTCTCTCTGTTCCGCGAGGAGTTGAGTCGGAATTTTCCAGCAGCGAGCGCAGGTGGAGGGAGACGTGGGCGGGCCTGTTACCAGGGTGATTAGGGAGACAGGGCCGCCCCCCTGTTTCTGGAGTGTGCTGCTGCTGCTGCCGCTGCCGCCGCCGCCCGGCTGTACTGCACTGAAGCAGAAAGCGCTTCCCTTGATGGAACCCCCCTGTACCCCTGCCGAACATGCCACCCCCTGCACCCCTCAGAGAGAGGGAGAGACAGAGAGGGGGGGGGGGAGAGAGAGACAGAGACAGACAGAGAGAGAGACTGAGAGAGAGAGACACGGAGACACAAAGATAGAGAGAGAGAGAGAGAGAAAGAAAGGAAGGGAGAGAGAGGGAGAGAGGCCCCATCTGGCACAGTCTCTCCTGTCGTCTGTAGCACAGGTAATGGCTGAGTTCAGCGGGCGCGCCCTTAAAATGCAGTGTTTGTCGTGCGCTTGTAGTACATGAATATGTACTGTAACATAAATAATATCATTGTACAAATAAAATTATTTTATAAGACCATTCAGGCCTGAAAATATTTTTCCCCCAGTGACTGGTTTTTTCTGTTGTGGTACATTTTGTTACGTGAACCTCCTTACTAATCTTGACAGGGTGGTTACAGAATATGGCCACCTGGTGGCAGTACTGTCAGCACGTGCTCAATTTACTGTCCACTGATTTAAGGCTTTTTTTCCCAGAGCAGTGATACTTAAAATGAATTATGTTCATGAAAATTCTCATTCCCTGTGGTAATCATCTTTTCTTTATCGTATCGCAAATAGGCTGTTCTCGTAATTATTTAAACGGTATTCTTGCCGTTGAAAAAACTAGATCTATATACTTGGAATGAATACTTGCATTTTAGACACGTTAAAAAGGGTGCTAAATCCTTTGCGTCGTATGCACGTAGTTCTGTCCACCTTAACTGAGGCAGTTTGGCGGCTTGTCGCTTGGGCAATAATAGTAAATTCTTGCTTTTTTTTTTTTCCTTCTTTAAATTGGTATAACTGACAGAAATATCCCTCTTGTGCAAGCCTTCCAGCATGCAGTCCGTAATGCGTGCTCCAGAATATGCTGCACTGTTTTAAGTGCTCAATGACTCATTCAGCCAATGAAAGAGAACTACTATACATACCCGCGCTCATATAGGAAGATTACACAATTTATTCTTTCTTCTAGGAACGTCTTCATTCAAATTCCGTTGTCATACGCTTGTTTGTTCTGATTGAACCAAAATGGCTTCTTTTACACAGCCCTGCCTCGATTGAATAATTTTCCACCTCTCACGCTTATGATGCAGTAATTTGTGAATATGAGAACACCGTGGCCTCTCTTGTCGGTCACAGAGTGCCATAAAAATGTGCTTTGCTCCCATGTAGGCGCTCGCGGAGACGGCGCCAAATTACGTTATTATTCATCTTCCAACGGAGAAATGTGAGTTGAGTCATCGCAGTGTTTAAGTTTACCGTTTTTACAGTTTTATATTTGGAGCCATTTCAGGCACTGCACGCGCTCTGGTTTACTGCGCGAGGGGTGTCGTACATGGAGCTCCAGCCAGTGGCTTCTGGGTTGTTAAGAGCTATGAAACACCACTGCTCCTTCCTAAATTTCTCTAGACCTACCCAATATTATCTATCATTAGCCCCCATTTTGCTCAAGGACATAGACAGATATCACGTCTCGGTGGCCATTGGTGCAGTTTGGAGGGTGAAGCTTTAAACTGAAGCACTAGTGTTTTACTGTGTGCTTTGGATTGTATTACTTTTTAAACCTTGAATATGTTGCTCAGGGTGAAATTTATTAGCGTATTAATAACAAGTGACAACCAGTTTCACTGTGATCAATTTCGTCCCAGGGCAGCCATCTCAACCCAATTGCAATTGTATCAGAAGAGTGTAAGTCTAAATACCCTTGTAATTTTTTTGCAATGATTGACATTTGTACCACTTTGACCATTGAAATTTAGTGGTGACTATTTGATATGACTGTTATTTGGAGCAAACACCGAACGGAAAGCTCAAACGAGACTTTCCCAAGTGAGAAAGCCGCAAGAATTATAATGATGATGTTTTTGTTTGTTTGTTTTTTCTAAGAGGTGACTTGGGGTAACCTCAACTGTGCGAAAGTGTCGAAATACGCAGGAAAATACACGATCTTGATGAATCATAGGTTTCTGATCTGCATGCTCTGCAGATGATGTTCTGGCTGCTGGCTTGCTTATGTATTTTTATTTATTTATTTATTTAGCGGTTTGTTTGTTTGTTTGTTGGTTTTAGGCATAGAAGTTGCTATAAAACTGCAGTCTTTCTGAGCTGATTTGTGTCTGCAATAATCAAGCATTTTCAAAATATTCACTATGGTAGAAAATGTGTTCCGAGACCAAAAAAAGACTTTTTGTTGTTTGGTGGATGTGTTGGACCATGCCCCTCACTTGTATCATTTCTAGGAAACGTGTCCCAGCACTTTTATTCCCGAGAGATTCGGACACTTCTAAATTAAGAGCGCTGCGCGAGCCCTCAATTCCTCATCCCTTCTGTGTCTGCCTGTTATTATTTTTTTTAAATACTGATTCAGGAGGACTTTTATTTGAGAACAAAGACTGACTGCTGGCACGTACACACGTACGAACGCGCACGCACGCACACACGCAGCAACAGCGGCCAATTACAAACTTTGACGCGGTTCTCTTCTCCTTTCAGGTCTGGTGTCATCTGTGCTTTTCCACCAGTGATACATTATCTAAAAGGAAAAGTTAATTAAGATATTACAAAATTCATGCCTTTCATTACCATGCATTATTAAACCCGGTGCGGTGAACCGGCATGTTGGGGGAGGTTGAAGTCCTGGAAAGGAAAGACAGAGATGGCAGAGAGTCCCCCTCCAACCCTTCCTACTCACACACACACACACACACACACACATAGCCCAGGGTCGCATGAGAAATGTAATATCAATCCACGTCAGTTCTCGGGAACATCCTCACGACAAGCTTATTAATTCACCTTATTACTGGGCTGATAAAAATAGAGCGTGCCGCCGCTCCGCGGGAGATGGGTGAAGCTGGCAGGCGTCACCTTAACGGAGAGACGTGCCGCTGATCCTTTAATCTGCATGTATGCGCACGGCGGCACGGCGCAGTGCTTGCGCACTCGCCACAGCAGGGGTTCCGTGGGGAAAAAAAGAAGATGAGACGCGAAGAAGCACTTCGCTGTCTTTCTTAACCCGGTTCCCAAAAAGTCTCCCAGAGGAACTGTGGGTTTCAGAGGTCATTGTGTGCTCCCCTTTGGTTGCGGTGCCCAAGTAAACCCACAACCCCGCCGCGGAGAGTCTCCGCTGGATTCGCACCACTGGAGAACCCAAAGCACCGTAGCAAGTGGCGTATTTGGCCGACGGGGTTTAGCGGACTGTGTGAGAATGCGAGGGCAGGCGGAAGAAGGCCAGTGTCTCGGGGAAACGGAGTTGTGATTTTGTGGATGACAGCCCTTTACTTCCAGCGTTTGTGCGCCGAGGAGCCGCGAGTCGCTGGAGCTCGGAGCGAGCGCCGCCGCTGCTCACGATTCCGTCCGTTTTCTGCGGGTCTGAGCTCTGAGCCCCGTTTCCCCCCCCGCCGTTTAGCCCTTGCTGGAATGGCGCCGCGCGTGTTTGTTCTCGATTAGCGCCGGCTAATGTCTACGAGGACGCGCGCTTTCCAAGAAATGGCTCGGAATCTAGTTTCGCTCCTTGAGGGAGGCACAGCCATTAGCCAATTAGTGGTGGAGAATGCGGGCTTGGCTGCCGTTTCTGACATCGTTCTGTTGTTGGAGAGAATTGACTCGGTGTGTAGAACGGAAACGGGTTTTGGCGACCGTCCCTGTCCATATGAAATCTCTGAAGAAAACAATGGAAACACGGGGGCAGGGGGGGTTTACTTTTCTTCTTCTGGCACCAAGACAGTATTTCTAATGCCCCCCATGCTGACCCTGTCCTGCAGTGATGTTCACATTCTTAGACCCCCCCCCCCATACTGTTGGTTCCAGTTGAATATTTAGCCGCTTTTCCACCGCATGGTACCAGCTCGACTCGACTCTACTCGACTCTACTCGGTTTTGGTATCAGGTACTTCGTTTTCCACAGCAGATAGTACCTGCTCGTCATAGCGACACATATCGCCTCAGCTCGCTTGGAACCTTGATGGAGGTGATACCAAAAAAAGTACCATACTATCCACAACTTTTGACTGATGGAAAACCAAAAAAGTTGAGTAGAGTAAAGTCGCGTTGAGCAAGTACCATGTGGTGGAAGAGTGACTTTTGTTTCCCAGGCACAAGGGGTATATGTGCGAGCATTCACCACAGTTCCTTGCCTCGTAGAAAAAATAAAGTGTTTGCCATTCACCATCAGTCAAACGGGCTCAACGAAATGCCCCAGCTCCTGACTTGCATATCACATGACAGCTCCTGATTCGCATATCACATGACATGATAAAGGATGACTGTCACACCTGTCCCCGTCTGGCCTCAGGCAGGTGTAGACGGTTGTGCAGACACATCCTGTGAATCTGAACGCGACGGGTATATATACTGACAGCAGGTTTTTGAGGTGATTGATCAGTGGAAATAACACAACATGAAAGCAGTCGTAAATAAACAATGACCATTCCCCCAGGCGTTATAAAGACGAAGATTTGCACTAGTGCTTCGGTGGAACGTAGAGCATCTATAGCCCTTCAAGCAAAAAAAAAATGCCTCACTTTCTTTAACTCCCCTGCACTCTTGCAAGAAAGTGCCTGTAAGCAACTAGCCTGGACAAAATTGCCAAAGCTGTGTGATATTGATGGTTGACCGTGTCATCGACGTGCACTTTGTCTGTGAGGTTGCTAACGGTTTCACAAAATTGATGACCCAAGATCGAAGTAGTTTGATCAAAGTAGCTTTGAGCAAAGTAGTTTGCATCATATCAGTATTCCTTCTGTCCCAGGGAAATAATTTAGGGCCTGATTTACTACGACCTTTAACATATGCAAAACCTTTTAGCACACGAAAAACTAATAACACTAACAGTGATTGGTGCAGAACAAATACCATAACCAATCATTGGTCATATTATTGGTTTTGCATGCGCTAATAGGTTTTGTACATGTTAAAGGTCTTTGCAAAACAGTGGCTTAGATGGTTGATTCCTGGTTGTTTCATTCAGATGAATAGACTTTATGTGGATGTGTTATCAAAGGGTGTGCAGGGGGGTGGGGTCGAAGGTCAGATGCTCTGTGGACGTATGATTGGCTCAGTGTGCAGGGGAGGGGTGTGGTCATGTGGTTTTCTGGACGTATGATTGGCTCAGTGTGCAGGGGAGGGGTGTGGTCATATGGTTTTCTGGACGTGTGATTGGCTCAGTGTGCAGGGGGGGTTTGGTCAGCTGGTCTCTGGACGTGCGATTGGCTCAGTGTGTGGGGGGTGTGGTCAGCTGGTCTCTGGACGTGTGATTGGCTCAGTGTGCAGGGGGGGTGTGGTCAGCTGGTCTCTGGACGTGTGATTGACTCGGTTCTGGGCTGGCGGTCGCAGTGCAGCGTGAGCACGGTGCTGCTGGGTTGTACGGGCTGATCCTGCACCGGGAACCGGGCCAAGTCCATCCGACACGTGCTCTTCAATTTTTCATTGAAATCGCAAGAATCTGTCATCAAATATTCATGGGGCCTGGCTAAGAAAAGAAGAAATCAAATTCAATATTTACCGCGCGTCTCCTCGGGCTGGGAGAACTAATTAAGTCTGGAGAAGTAAGAGCAGCGATTGAGCACACTGCTCCGCACCCTGTAAGCCCCCCCCCCGCCCACCCTCAAACCCCAAACCCCAAACCCCAAACCCCCAAACCCTCCCCCCATCCCCCCTCCAGCCCCAGTCCTCTAGAAAAGCACTGTTCTCCAGTTCAAACTAGCAACAGTTGGGGGCTTTTGTTTCGCAGCCTTGACTTAAACGATCATCTCCCCATTATTTCGCACTTTGCTTGTGTCTGCCGTGGAGGTTTTTGTGATGGGATCGTTGTGTACGGTGTCAGCCGTACAGACAGAACAGCAGCGTGTGTAATTGTAATTGAGCAGAGCACGAAGGTGGTTGTCTCTGTCTCTCAGCATGCGATCTTTATTCTTTTAAATTCTCTGTGCAGACTACAGAGAGTTCTCATCCCCCAGTCTCAATCCCAATTTTTAAAATGTTTTTCAGTTGATAGTTTGCCCTATTGAAAATGTAGACTGTGTCTGCTCTTGCTTTAGCCATCCATAGGTCATAATAATGTGATGATACGCTTTGTATTTCCAATGACAACAACTGTCATTTCATTGTAATATCGTGTGATAACAGCTCAGCTTAAAGTGTGGAGACTGAAGTTGACACTTTACACTTTTAAGCCTTTGAGTGTTTTTCTTTTAGGTTTGTCTCACTGTGGGACAGCTTTCAAACTGTCAGTTAAAAACAATGATGTGTGTGTCTGGAGCCTATCCCAGCATGCATTGCATGAGAGGCAGGAATACACCCTGGACAGGTCGTCACTCCTTCGAGGCATTGCTGTTGAAGAGCTTTATTACATTTCTCTGAGTTATTCGTGTAAATCAACATTCCCGCACAGAATTCAAAACCGTTAGCTAGCTGGCACGATACTTGCACTCTTGCATTCCGGGAGTGTAGATCCTGTCCGTGAAATGTGCTTGACCAGTTGAGAAGTTGCTGTTTTTGCAGTGGAACGATCATTTGAATTGCATTACAAATAGAAATACACTGTCCAAAGAATTGTACTGTTGGTTAACAAATGACTTTCTACAGTGCAACAAATACAATGGCGTGCTCTAGTGTGAACTAGCAGGATATCTGGCTAAGGATAGGCAACCAAACGGTGCCCAAATGTGGGTTACTGGTGACCAGAGAATGACCCGTATGAATTAATTTTAAGTTTACAGATGCATTCCAAGTTGTTAAAATGAGACATTTTGGGGAGAAATCCTGTTAAACTAAACTAACACTGAATTGTGTTCTGCCTTCTTCATTCCTTTCTTTCCTCATTTAATTTTCAGTTTATTTTTATATTTAAGTTATAAAAAAAATTCTCCAGTCAGCTGAATGCTGATCAGCATTTATGCGAGAGCATTTAATTTAATCCGCCTTCTTTATATTAGTCAGTCTGTACACATACAGTAAGTGCTCTGAATTGATCACAGTTTGACACCATCGTTTCCCAGAAGGCTTTGCATGTGTACCTTTATTTCCTCTATTAAATGTCAGCACCTTTTTTGGATAATCCTTTCAGTCAATGCTATGGCAGCGAACAAAGTTTTCACAGTATCCTTAAAAACTTTTGAGAACTTTTCCATACTGCCAGGACCTGCCCTGTCTTCAGTGTACAAACGTGATAGTTTAGCTTTATTTGTTATCGGGGCCCAGGCACATGCACACGTTCCCCTCCGCTGTCCTACATTACATTACAGGTATTTAGCAGACGCTCTTATCCTGAGCGACTTACACAGTTTTTTTTATGCACGCTTTTATTTTGCCGTATTCTCCTGTGTCTCCCTTTAGTTCACTCACAGGTGGAGTAATGAGGAGGAGTTCCACCTTCCGGCCCCATCAGCATCTCTCCCCCCATCCGCAGTACAGACAGACAGGGGGGAGGGCTGATTCCGCCCCCTGCCTAAATTTAACCCGGGACGATGCTGTCCACTTTCTTTTCTCTCTTTCCTTTTATCTCTCTTTTTCTCTCTCTCTCTCCCTGCCTCGCGCTTTCTATATTTAACTTGCTTGCACGCACATGCATCCACACGCACACACACAAACACACGCAAATGAACACACACGCACCACACACATACACACACTCAGCAACACGCACACACACACACACACACACACACACACAAACTCACGCAAATGAACACACACGCACCACACACATACACACACTCAGCAACACGCACACACACACAGATGCACACGCAAACACACGCAAGCACACACACACACACACACAAACACAAGAAACCACACACACACACACATAAACACAAACACACACATACAAACACATACACAAACACACACATACAAACAGCCCGTGAAGCATTCAGGGGGCCACTTGCATACTGCCCGTGCTGAAAGATGGAGTATTGATGCTCTGGGGCTGCCATGGTGCTGTCATGGCAGTGCCCACTGGGCTGTGTGCGTTGGCACTGACGGCCCACAGCTGCCCACTGCTGCCCTCTGCACCCCTGGACCTGGGACCTCCAGAGCAGGATCCTCTCTCACGCTGATTAAAGGAGGACGAGGAGGAAGAAAAGAAGTGAGAAGGCGAGAGCTGGGATATTTCATCCTGCTCTCGCTATTGTCATTTATTTAGTTTATTTTAACATTTTGTTGCTATAAATAGGCCGTATGCTGGCAGCTGAGGAGGGGAGTCCACGCAGAACAAATGCACCCCCTGGCTGTTCCTTTTCATTCTTCACGTAACGAGGCAATGCGAACATACCCCCCCCCCACCCCCCTTCGCCACTCCTCAGGACAGGATGGGCCAAATGTTGTCATGGAGACAGCAGTCCAGGGCATAGGGTGCGGTGAGACAGGCATGCAGAGTCAGACCACCATGTCTGTGATTGGCTACTGGGATGGATACCTCAGGCTACGGACCTCTCCCCCCACCCCACCACCACCTCTACCCCTATCCACTCCTTTTCCAAGACACAGACAGGAATTTCGGAAACCATTTTCTCCTCACCTCCTGGAGAGTAGCTAGGCTTGTGTGCTGAGAACGTGGGGAAGACCTGCTGCCTGGGGCCCTGTCTGAGCTCCAATGAGGAATGGGAGAGGAGAGGAGGTAGATACGTGGCAGTTTGACCAGATGCACAGGAGGACCAGATGAGAGGGGAGTAGGTGGGATCACAGCTCAAGGTCAGTGCTGTCACCAGGCATCACGGCTGAGGCACTCACTCTACATGACTGCCCAACATCTTCTCTGGCATGTCACGGTGCGTGATGTTCCTCATCTGGCCAACTTTTGCTTTTCAAAAATGTGCATTCATCCAGCAAAGGAATGTCTGCAAAGGCAGCACCCTGTTTCTGTCCATCACCAGGCTCAAAGCCTCTTGATCTGTTTGGAGTCCAATCTCCCGCCTGCTAATGTATGCTGCAGCCATGATGTGCAGAAACTGCATTAAAATGGGAAATGCCGGTCATTATATTGCATTAACTAACTAACAAACATCATGTCCCCTTCCCAACACACACACACGCACACACACACTCAATCAGACACACACACACACAAACACACATACACACTCACACACAAAATCACACACACACACAGACACACACCCACTCTCACTCAGACGCACACACACTCAATCACACACACACATACGTACACACACACAGACACACACACGTACACACACACGCACACACACACACAGCTACGCTCTTTACTTGTACCATATTAATGTATTAATCCTTCACTTAGCACATTCAGCTCCATTTGGCTTCCTGGCAGACATGGTCACTTCCAGAGAACGCTGTTTGTTTCCTGGCTCAGATTTTAATCTCTTCTGATGCTACATAGACCAGCAGAGCTCCAGGGCTCCAACCCTGTCAGCGGTTCTACTCTTCACTTTCCCCCACCATTCATGAACTTCTTGCCTTTTAAAAAACCACTAATGGCAAAAACAAATAAAAAAAATAAACATGGAACAACCATGTAGCGCTCAAGTTGTTTGTGTCTTAAAATGAAGATCGGCCCCCACAAACCCCCGACACTCCAAGAACCTATTCACCAGCAGTGCTTCCCAGAGTGCACGTCTTCCCCACAGAGATTAAACGGAGCCACACTTTCATGACCACAGCCACTGCTGCTGCTGCTGGTGGCCTTGACCTGACATTATTGTGCAGGTGTTGACCCCTGTTAGTTTACTGCCACACATAAAGCACAGGTCCAAGGCTGGTTGCTGAGCTCCACTGTCTTGCTCCTTGCTCCTGAGTCCTGGCCTTCAGTTGAATCTGCCATTTAGGCGGACCTCTTGTCCCGTGAAACGATCTTTGCTCAAACGAGCCTTCCCTGGATCTAATCCTGACTGTGCCAGCGATGACCGTGGCCTAAATTCTCACAGAGAGATGCACTATTTTGCCAGAGCGTTGCCCATGGAAGGAGGGTTGGAGTGAATCTCATTTGGGAACACTCAATAGAGGGTTTTAGTCTGGAATGCTCATTAGAGATTTTTGTCAGGAACACTCAATAGAGGGTTTTAGTCTGTAATAGTTATTAGAGGTTTTGGTCAGGAACAATCGATTGAGGGTTTTGGTCAGGGACACTCAATAGAGTGTCTTGGCCAGGAATTCTTATTAGAGGGTTTTGGTCAGAAGTACTCAACACTGGGTCCCCCAGCCGACTGAGTCCTGCAATTGTGCGTTGCAGCACAGCACAGCTTGTAGACTACAGAGTCGGAGTGGTGACAAATTATCTAAATTAAAATCAAATATTGTCAAAAAAAGGAATATGGTGCAATCTGAGCATGAACACGAGAACAATTCATTTACATACGCCTTTCATAATCGCAGAGTGCTTTAACAGTGACGGGGGGAAGGTCACCTCAAACATCACAAATGTTCCGCGTCCACCTGCGGGGCGCACGGAAGCTATTCACCCCAATTAACTTAGAGAATACTCAGGTGCCCAGATTAATAGAGCCAGGTTGGAAATTTGGCTGGGACACCAAGGAACCCCTTCCACTGTGTTCTGAAAGCACCACAGGGTCTTTAACAACACCCCGTAAGTCAAGACCTCAGTTTAATGTTGCGTCTGACACAAAGGCGACGTCTCCTACGGAGTGTCTCCCTCGCTGCGTCGGTCCTTCCGCTCGAGCCAGGGAAAAGAGCGCCCTCTACTGGCCCAGGAACGCCACATCCGGCAAAGCAGCAACTCTGATTTTTCCATCTGGTCTCCAATCCAAATCCAAACATTAACCAAGGCCAGGAGCTGCTTAGCTTCAGCCCTCAGACAGCAGAAACTCACAGTGTGGTTACGGCTTCTCAAAATGACGCTTGTAACTCTGGACATATTTCACCTGAAGGTTTTTGGGCACCACTAGTTACTTGCTAGTCATTTGGAAACAGCCCGCTCCGCTAGTACCCTCTGCTAACTAGATAATCTATTGCATGTACATGCACAAAGCATGATCACGATAATGTTATTACTACTCCTGTTGTCATTGTCATCACTATTATTTAATTATCTGGCAGACATCCTCAGCCTGCGCTGGCTACAGGCTGCTACTGCACCCAGGGCGCAATAAAAGATGCAAAAATGCTATTATCTTTACATGTGCTGCGTGTAACAGCAACAGTCCCCAGGGCAGGTGGCTTGTGTGGGCCTCTCCTTTCCCCTCCACTCTGTTCCGGGCGTGCTGGCCAGATGTCTGAAGGTGAAACGCAGTCTGCTACACGTGGCGGAGGCCGCGGAGGGAGCCGGGAGAGGAAATCTGGAATCTGGAAGTGGACCGCAGGTGGGGGGAGAAGACCATCTGCCGCAGAAATATCTCGACAATTTGCGGAGGTCAAACAAGCGCTGGCAGGACGGTTGGCCGTGTAGGTCTCTATTAAAAAAAAAAAAATAATTACCCAGTACACAGTGCTGAGGATGCAGGTGAGGGAGAGGGAGAGAGAGAGAGAGAGAGAGAGAGACAGAGAGACACAGAGAGAGAGAGACACAGACAGAAACTGAGAGACACAGAGAGAACGTTTTTAAAAAATTATTTCAGGGTAATTAAAAACCTCCTTTGCGGTGAGTGAAGCGAAATGGGAGGAGGGGCTAGTGGGAGGACGTCCTCTGAGAGGCTTGTGGCCCGGGACGCGTCGCAGGAGGGAGCCACCTGACCGGACTGGCGCTGCACTGTCCCCCTCCATCTGCGGCCTGATCGTTTTTAAATTACACATTTGTTCAACAAGCATAACAATCTTGAGCAGGCTAATGTGATTCCATACTGTAGTCCTGAGCACTGTAATTAAAAATCTGATCCAATTGATTCTCCTGCTATGCGAGACCCCCATCCCCGTAGAAAAGTCTCTCCGCGCAAGGTGCGAAGCTCACCAGCAAAGAGCACTGCTGAGCCCTACTCACATGAATGACGGCTGTCTGGTTCAGTTTGACATTACATTGCATTACAGGCATTTGGCAGACGCTCTTATCCAGAGCGACGTACGACAAAGTGTATAACCATAACCAGGGACGAGTGTGTTGAAAACCCTAGAGGGAAGTACAGTTCCAAGTGCAGGGAGCGACCGCGTAGTATAACTTGGACCCTGCTGGTTAATCTGTTGAACGAAAGCAGCAACAAAGCAGTCTGTGCAAATAATACAGGCAATAATACAGTGCGATTGACGCTGCCTCAATCGCAACAACAAAGTCATACGATCCGTTGAAAATATCAATCTTGCAGTTTTCAAGAGCACAATAAATAAACAAGTTCAACAAACAAATAAATAAAAACAGCGTGCACTTTCTTGTTGGGGGGTTGTTTCATTGTCGCTGCATTGCTGTGCTTTCTTAAGAGTCAATAAAATCTGCTTCTCTAGCCTAGGAAGCACCAGTATTGAAAAATATGACTTTACTGAATCATGGCCTCACTCAACTATTGGTTGAATTTCCCTCAAATGAATTACATTAAAACAAGTCAAATTTAATATGTCATCGATGTGGATATGTGGAATCTGCCATACTGTAGGAGTAAATGTCATACCACTGTGGATTTCAGCATAGTATTGTCATGGAATTCACTTTAAAAAGGAATGAACACTTTAGTGGAACACAAAGTACCCGCTGGTGTTTCAAACAGTAATATTTGTTTTTAAAGAGAAAACGTCGTATTTCTCTGGATTTCTCAATTAAGATTTTTCCTACAGCTATTGGTTATAGCTGTTATTATTAATTAGTGGACTAATTTGTCTAGAAGACAGACTTGTATTACATATGCCTCATGTTACAAATATTATGTGGTTAACAAAGGGCTGTCTCCTTAATTGTGTGAACTTAATTAAGCAAGTAGGAGCCTAGAACTAGAGCTGTTCCTGCAACTGTGAGGTTGAATATACAAATCCCAGGTAGGATACTACAATTATAACATTGATCAATGCACTTTACCTAAACTGCATTAATTAATATAGCCATCAATGTAAATAGATAGTATGTATTCTAAGCCACCATTGGTGTGTGTGTGTGTGGTGGGGGGGGGGGGGGACTTTGATTTAGACTTTGATTATTGCACCAGCAATATATTGATCATAAGTCAAACGTGATCGCGAACACCCCACGAAGAGTTTCGGAAGCCAAGAAACGATATAATTATAGCCTACTTGTACTGATGATATACGTCACTCGCTCCTGCCAATCATTTGATGTCAATTCTGTTGTTGGTACCACTGGCCACCTGCTTGCAATCAGGTGGAAAAACCCCGAATTAAAAAATTGGTAATGTGAGATTATCTAATCCTCGGCGATAAGAAAAGCATTTATCGTTGGTGATTTCCTCTTAAAGGCAACGTATCCTGCCGTGGAAAACCAGGTGAGGTAACAGCACAACGTTCGTTTTGTCATTCGATGTCTCGTGCTTACCCAAACTTCAGGTGTGACACACGGGTCTTCTCAGAAACATGGCAGTGAAAGCACAGCAAGCTTTATCCCCGTGCTCCTTCCGGTGATACGGACTGTGCGCGAGGAAGCCCTTTTGTATTCGCAGCACCGAGAATAACAGGCAGTTCTGGAAAATTCCTCAACTCGGTCAATGTACAGGGGACGTTCAACGGGGAGCAAAAAAGATCTGTTTTAATGGTGCTGGCGAATCGTTCTGAATCTATTTGACAGCTTTCGGTAAATACATTTTTACAACAATCCCCCCCCCCCCAAACAAACATTTACTATATTTCCCACATGCCCCCTGCTCTCCATCATTCCATTCCATAGTTGCAATAATAAATATTCATAGTTTATGTTGCAGGTTTCTCTCCCAGCTGATACAGTGACGTAGAAGTGTGTGTGTGTGTCAGATTTTTTGGTATAGGGGGGCGGAGGAAGAGGCAGGGGGCGCGCGGCTGTGCTAGTCGAGACTCGCTATTTGAATTCGCTCTTGCAATGCTTCAGAGAATGGGCATCCCTTCCGTGGAAGCGGAAAGACATATAGCTATGCTGTAAATAAAACGGATAAGTTGAAATTGAAGGGAAACGCGAAAGATTCAAACCGGAGCTTGCGATTTCGCACCGCAGTCACCTCCGTCGTTACTCCTTAAAATGAAAGGATATTCATTTTTAAAAGAATGGATTGAGACTGCTGTATAGCATTTATATTTGTACGTATATATTTTTGTATCGTTGTAATACCGTTACGTTGCATTCATTTGTTTTCTACGGAAAAACCGGCTTGAAGGCGCAAGGAGACCAAAATTTATATTTTCTACGCTAACGCAGACAGGAGAGGAGGGGGGAACACTGCCGAAGCCGTGGTCTCCGAGAAGAGCCGAATGCATGGATTCAGAGCTCACGGCAATCACTGACGCTTCGATCTCAGATTGCCCTCCTCGTCGCTGACAGCTGGGAGAGCAGTCTATCCAACAGGCGGAAAAGAGCAGCCGTCCAAGAGGCCAGCGAGAGAGGGGCGAAGAGAGCCATCACTTCGCCGGCTTGATCGATCCACCGGCACTGAACAGGCGCGGGGATCTGCTTTGGCGTGCGGGAGGAGAGGCGATCGCCCCGGGGGTATTCTTTCATCGAGAGGGGGGGAATACACCTTTGACAAAAAGAAGAGGAGGCGGGTATTACAGACAAATACATTTGAAGTGTCCAATTAGGAATTTCCAATTGAGAGAGAGAAAGAGATTGAGAGAGAGAGAGAGAGAGGCAGTGGAATATTCCGTTTCTCCTCCGACAACACCCCCTATCTTGGAAAAAAATAAAATAAAAAAATAAAAACAATATACACAAATCAAGGTACGTGCATTCAAGAGTACTTGGTATTCGCGTGGGTTCCCAGCTGGCACGGACAGTTGTTAGCTCTAACCCAATGCTTCTGCGCAAGTGGCATGTAGCCGCTTTCTGTTTAGGGTAGAGGGGAGGACCTATCCGGTATATGGCAGTTCTCAGGCTATTCTAGACATGATGCTACCCCTTGACGCCAGTAGAAATTGCTGTGTCGTATAGCATTTGCATGACCCGGTAGGCCTTCATATATGATTTTTTGGAAGCAGAAACGATGTTGTTGTTGTTGTTATTATTATTATTATTGTTATTATTATTATTATTATGCATGTGCTAATATTAATTATGAACTATTGGGGTTTTCCGGTTGCCTACTGGGAGGTTCTAACTTTTTCATTTTACACCTTTTAAGTGTATAATGACTTACACGGTGAATTACAGTGGAGTCTCGGCACGCCTTCACAATCATATAAAATGGAGGGGGGGGGGGGGTTGGTTGGTTGGAGTGTATCAGATCAGTTGTGATCCGTGGAACGGGCCAGTTCACATTCAACATGCGTTGTATGTTCGTCATTTGTTTGAGGCTCCTCGTGCGCTCCAGCAGTGTACAGAGGCTGGGGCGGAATCTTTTCGATGCGAGGCTTAAGCCGATGCATCTCCTCCACTCAAATGTCTTGATCTAACGTTACACGTTACCGCTGCGTTGTAATTCCATGCACAGGTAAATGTCTCTCGATGCACTGCGTGAAGTGTTTTTCAGGCCACATCATGTGTCACGTATTTGATACAGGCTAATGAAAACGCTACTGTATATTATAAAAATGGTTACATAATGCCGGCTATTTTGCTGAACTGAAGCCACACACTGTAATCTGTAGACTGCAAATAAAATAGATAATATAGGTTTATGAACGGTTATGCTCAATAAGAATAATAATAATAATAATAATAATAATAATAATAAATAGAAACCGTAATCTCTATCTTTCTGTCGTCTTAATCGTGTCATTGCCATTTCGTTCGTATTTTAGCCTACTGAAATGTTAAATTATTCGAACGAATACATTCGCTATGTTGCCATAACAAGCTATGGCCTCCCATAGCCATTGTGTACAACGAATCTATAATACCACACACATAATAAAAATACATTTTCGACCGTTTCTAGTGCAGTTTATGATATACTATATGGTACAGATGAGGACAGTCACTGGGTTATGCATTCCCAGGTTCTTATAGCCTACCAATGTTCTTTTTATTAATGAGCTCTTAAATAACGGTGTTTCACTGTAGGGATTCCCTGTCAGGTAAAGGTGGTCGAGGATGGGGTAAGAGAGAGAAAACTCGGGCGTATTATGATTAATTTAGCAACAGCTGATGTACTCTATCTCGCCGTGCTGAGCTCTTGTTTACTGGGGACTCAAATAACCACCGCGCGACGACTCTTCCCAAAATAGGAAAAGAGATTCACGGGGCTCATTTCGGTCTCCTGCACTTCGTCAGCTTTCTCACGCGCGGGCTGTTGCTTTTTCGCTGGAACTCGGTGTACTGGGGCTTGGGCCTGCACGCTTAACGAGAAGCGTCCATGATCAAAAGAAAAAGCTTTTATGCGTATGGTGATGTTTAAAAGCACGTCAGGCTTTAAACACCATACACGGTACGCAATAATTGTGTGTGTCATTCTCTTTTCTACGAATGTTAGCACCAGAATGCATGCAATAACGTATGTGGAAGTTGATGTAAATATGAAATTTAAGCATTTCACACATTTACGAAGAGAAACATTGCAGTCTGTCTCCTTTTCCCTTTCAGTTAACGCTGTTCGCTTTTTCGACCTTTCTTTTTAAAAAATCTTTTGCAAGATCGTTTGTAATCGGTATGGGTTCCTGTATGATTACAATAGGCCAGTGGGAAGAATGCAGTTACTTTGAAACATTCCGCCTACACACTGGTAGATACTTTTGACACTGCCGTTACGTATGTTGTAAAACGTGGGTTTACGTTTGCACATATTCCATTTTAATACGGCACGCAAGCTCAGTTGAAATTGTGAGTCTCACACGGTGATACGTTTAGTGATGTTGGCGTTCAGTGCATACGTGCCGAGGAGGTCGCAGAACTTATCTGTCGTGGAAATAAGGCATTCCGTAGCTAATGCATTAAGCGAATTTACTGAAACCATCAATTAGTATGATAATTAGGACGTGCAGATAGTGACTGGACGCTATTGCTCAACGCTAGGTCCACGGCTTCCACACGTGGTGTGGGTCCCTCAAGATTTTATGTTGGTCTATACTATACGTGCATTTTGCAGCACGTCTAGATTGAATTATAGAAGTGGGTCTCTTTGTAATTGTGCAAAAAAGATCATTTTCGGTCGGTTTGGGGGAATGGGTAGCAATCCGTTTCACTGATTCTCGAGTCTTATGACAGGTGTCCCCATCCATATCGGACTCGGTACGGGCGTGAGCCTCGCTTTAAATACCTGAACCGAGCTCATGTAACTAATAAGCCACCTGTTTCATGTTTTGGAGAGACGCGGCGGCAATAAAACCAGAATTCTCTGAGCCGAGATCAAAGCGAGGGCTTCACAGCGCGTGGGACAACCTCTGACAAGAGATCAGATTGGCCCGCTGTGTTAAAAGACCCAAGCACCTTGCGCGGGTTCTAATCCGGAGTGTATCTCCGGATTAGTTTAACTCCAGTGGCTGAAATTACCGTCCACGTGCACCAGCGATCTGATAATTTGACACACATCTTTGTTATCCTTATGTTTTGAAACTTTTGAAAAATATGTTTTTTTTTCTTTCTAAATCAAATGGCTATACTAGGACTGTGTAACAAAAATACTTACATTAAGTCTTATAACAGGTGTTACAGTGGAACAGTAGTTGCTCGTTGTTGTTTTATTAAAAATTTTCTTAGAAGTTTACAGATTTATACGTACCTAAATCTGACTGTTGCTAAATCACTGGAGGACACTGAATCCGCCATCAACCAGTCATTTCATATTTTGTCAAAATGCAATTAGTTTTAAACACCAGGAGCACGTAGCGGGGCAGCGGGAGGACTCCGGGATGTGGATGTGTTGCTTGTTTTTGTGCACGATGGCTTAAAACCCTCAATGACATATTCATGCGGCTTGGCCACGTTCAGAAAGAGATCGTCTCTGACGTGGCAGTCATGGGGGAGTTGTGGCATACCAGCTGTTGGGAGTTTTATTGTATCGGGGGGAGTTGCCGTCCTGCATAATGATGAATCTTGGCCAGCCGTTACCAGGATATCCTCGGTCTGGCATAGCATAGTTATGTCCCAAATTTGACCTTTGACCCCCTTTTGATGGATGAAAAAATAACTTCCCTAATTCTGTTTTAAAAATTTTTGTAGAGGGACTTTTTCATAGGGTGGACACATGTCCATTATGTATATTTTATTGCATAGTTAATCACAAGTTTATAAACGCAGGGAAGGGTGTTTAATTTAAAGCTGATGCATAATTGAACAGTAAATGCCTTTATTACGCAACGGTTGGGATCTTCTCTGAACAGCAGACCCACAGTGTAGAGGCCAACCCATTGAGAGCTGACAATGTGAGCATGACCCTAATGCATTAAGTGTATTAAATTAGAGGTTGTGTCATTTGTAGGGTAGAATTGATATTGTGCATACAGCCTTGTCCATATATGTCACCTGTTGTTGTTGTTGTTGTTATTGTTTTTCTTTTCTCTTTGAGGTTTCTTTTTTTAGGCTATCAAAATAGAAGAAAAAAACATGCATCACAGCTGCATGCTGGTCTGGAGTGTATGATCTGTTATCCCAATTCCTTGATACCCATTGGCTGTCTTCAGGAGAGCCAGAATCCGTGGCATTGGCTAAATATTGGCCTGGTCTCTTTAATATATTTTTTGCTTCAACCATTGCTTTTTTGTTTGGGTTCACAGTATGTGGAAGTTATGGCTTGAGAGGTCAGTTCAGTTGAAAACAACCGTTTATTCAGCTCAGCGGTGGAGCCACTGTTATGATAAAGTGTTTTAGGTGTTTAGGATATGTTGTTGTTTTTTTAAATTCGTCTGAAATCGGAGAAACTAATGTGGACCTACTAGGGAGGTTACAATGTTTTTCTCTCTCCTCCGTGTGCACTGTGCATGGCTGCTCAACCCCACAACTCCTCAAATTGAGGGCTAAAAACTTCCAGAGACTTGAGAATGAAGCAGTTAATTTCAGCTGTGGATGGCAATGTGAATGGGGGAGGGGGGTTGGGGGGGGGTATGGGTTTGGTGGTGGGAGGGTGGGATAGGATTTGTTTGCACATCAACAGGTGACCAAATAGTCATGCTTCCAAAAGGACTGAGGCGTTTGTTTTTGGCAGAAAGCTCAGTAAATCACACTCAGTGGCGGTTCCATGCGGGGATTTGTGGCCAAAGTGGACAGACAGGCAGGCTTTTGCTTTCAAATGTAAAAATGGAACTTTTTTGTTGTCGTCGTCATTGTTGTTGTTGAGCAGACCACTTTGTCTCCTGAGCTATCCTATGCAAAGTGAAGGGGTTGCATTTTATTACTTTGCCATTCTCCGTGTTGACCCCTTAAGGTGTAAGATCGCAAGTACGCGATTAGAATGTTCTTAACTGACTTAGAATTTTGAAAAAAAAAACCCACATTCTAAAAACCTACTCTTCAAAAAAAAAACAAAAAAAAAAAAAACAGAAAGAATACATGCATGCGCATGCAGATGTTTAGAGTAGGGCGAGCAAAGCGATACCGCCATCGCTTCACGGATGCATATCGGTCTTTGCTTTCAACGCGAGGGCGATAAGGCTGAAGATCCGCCTGATGCACTGGAGCTCTGGCAGGGCCTCTCATTGCATTATTACATTGCATTACAGGCATTTAGCAGACGCTCTTATCCAGAGCGACTTACACAACTTTTTACATAGCATTTTTACATTGTATCCATTTATACAGCTGGATATATACTGAAGCAATTCCGGTTAAGTACCTTGCTCAAGGGTACAACAGTAGTGTCCTTACCCGGGAATCGAACCTGTGACCTTTTGGTTATGAGCCCAGTTCCTTACCCACTGTGCTACACTCCATCCACAGTGGGTAAGGAACTCTCTGCACTTTTAATCTCGTTCTCCCGAGGAATCAAGGGTCCCGTCCAGAGATTTTTAAACAGAATCTCACGGGGGTTGTCTGGACGTGTCTCCCAGGTGATTTATGTTGTGGGACACTTGGTGACACCCGTCGCTGGTGCCGTCCACCAATTAT
Organism: Anguilla rostrata; assembly: GCF_018555375.3. Lineage (NCBI taxonomy): Eukaryota > Metazoa > Chordata > Actinopteri > Anguilliformes > Anguillidae > Anguilla > Anguilla rostrata. The sequence goes on along the minus strand of NC_057933.1, from coordinate 9,091,249 downwards.
TCAGGACCAGAGCAGCAGGTGTTTGTGCAAGACAAAGGGGCTTCTGGGATTGATCTGTCTTTTAATAGCTGCTTCAGTAGTGTTTGATTTGTCACATTTTCTTCTCTTAAGACAACCAACAATGATCATATCTTTCTTTCTTTCTTACATAATATTATTATTATATCTTATTGCATGTACCATGTAAAAATGGTTTCTGTTGCTGCGTGTACTACGAGTTAGAATGACTGTAAACGTATTAGCAAACTCTCCTACTCCCCATTGGTATCACAAACGTGTCAGCATTTAGAACCACCTCTATTTATAGATCGTGTGGTGCAAACAATAATTAGGAAGAAATTAATACAGCTCTCTGTATCCATCAGTATCTCTTACAATTACATGAATACCAATGTTCAATGAAAAAGTGAGAAGGTTTTCGATTTTGAGTAAATAATATTTTTGTATGCTGTAATTATTTCATCTGTTATAGTCAAGATAATATTTTGATGTAGCCTATGTGTAAAGTATACTGTGTTCAGTTTATGAACATTTATAAGTATTTTTTGTGCTGGAAATTATATTTTCTTAAGAGGAGATATATTACTGTATAATATAATATATTACTAATGCATTTCTGTAAAAAAATGCATTTTCAGGGAAGCATTTATACCACATTATGAACCTGTATATTATGCTCATATTGGTGAAGATACTTTGCCAAACAACATGGCGGTAAGGATGATTTTAGAGGCAAACTCATAAACCGAGAAATATTTCAAAGCAACACTGTAAGGAGGCAATCTCTCTAAATCTTGAGCTTCAGCAATTAAATTTGAGCATTATATCCAAAGAGGAGGAGATATTTTTATTTTCGTGAATTTATCATTCGGTGGTTGTTGCGTTGTTTTTGTTTGCAAGTTGGCCCCGTGTCGATGCTGCGGTGGTGTTTGCTGAGCCTGTCTGGCAGATACCTGAGAAATCCATCAAACCGCCTCACAGCCGAAAAGACAGGGGATTATCACCTTTGGCTTTCCTACACCCTACACCTGTTATGAAAATGAACTGCTTGCAATGCGAAGCCCGTTTCTTTTTAGTTCTTTTTTTTTTTTTTAGTATTCTGGAACACGGCCTGACGGCAAGGCTGTGATCGGTCCTTTGAGGATGTGGTTGCGCGTTGGCTGGTTTTAAGTCCTGGTACTGACGAAACCACTAGCTGTCCCAAATGTGGAACGCAGACAAGGTTTTTACGTGTGTGGTTGACGGGGAGGATATTCTCTCTCCCAGTGAGCAAAAGCCGGAATCTGGCCATCTAGCAGGGCGGGAAAATCTAGGGTTGAGAGGCGTTTAGACACAAACTGGCTCGGTCGACTCCAATATTGCTCAGGTTTCACCCGGGTATAGCTTGGCTACGTCCTAGTCGGCTGGAAAACTTTCGACTTTGCGACCGAATGTAGCCGGATTTTCACCTGAACGGCTAGATGGCATTTCACTGGCTTTTCACCAAAAAAAAAAAAAAAAACCCCCTCAAAAAACAGGGGTAATGATAGTAATCCTTGCCCATTATACACATTTTTAATTTGTTTCAAAGTCAGTCTGATTGACTCTGATTCATGCCTGGGGAGTTACTCTTCTGTAATGGGCCTCCCTTCGAGGGTGATCCGAGGGATCGCCGAGCACTGCAGAGGTCTGGACCGCTGGGCTTTGTAATAAGAAATGTAATTCGTTCACGTATGTAGAGAATGCAATTTGTGCCTTAACAAACGTAACAAGCGGTAGTCAGGAGACCCGGGAACCGAATCAGCAGTGATCTGGTGAACGCACATTTCTGAGTCATACGCAGAAGACTCTCAATTAAATGGCTGAAAGAAAGAAACCCCCCTTGTGTTTTCTAAATGCAGATTAACCTCCGTATGTGACTGCCATTTTTTCCTTGCGGTTTTTAATTTCTATCGTATTGTTTTTTTTTTTTTAAATGTGCATGCATCTTGTGTAAAGATTCAGTGTTCATGCCATTTTTTCTTTCTGCTTTTTTGACCTCTGAATGTACACTGGCCTTTTATGTGTGTACACTGCATCAAACGAGAAGGAGGACTTTTTCCCCCCCTTTAATAATAACTCATGCTTGATTTGCTCATTAGTGGAGGATCATTGGCTGAGTTCCCGCGTCAGGCTCCAAGAGTTTGGGAAATTTCAGAACTTCTCCTGTTCAGAGATGATGGATACAGTATGTTGTATGACGCTTTATGCCGATTTAAGGACTTCAAATTGAGGGCGTCATTTGCCAGGAGTTAGGGTTGGGTTAGGTGTTGCGTCAAGACCCCGCCCTGGGCAGGTTTGAACCGCAGACACCTACCAACTGCCGACGAATGAGAGCATCGACTATGTCGCCTTATGGTGCGCTATTAAATGCAGCAGTTAGCAACTTACTCAGAAAGGTTCAGAAGCCAGGCGTAGGCGTGCCCTGTAGGAAGGCTGTGACCTGAACTGCTCCAGTTAGCGGAGCTAAGTGAACAATGTGTAAAAATATAAGCTGTGTGAATCACTTCTTATACACCCCTCCGCTGAATGCAGAAATTATACCACATTGTCTGGTGTTCTTTGTCCCTTGGAAGAAAGATTTTTTAAATGTCAATTCACCGTCTACACGTTTTTTTCCCCTACACCGCATAGTTCCGGAAAGATTTGGAGTGAAAGAAAACTTCAGTCGTTCAAAGCTTGTGGTGGTTGCTCACAAAGAATTGTACGTTAGGTCAGAAACAGGTGCCATCCCCGTGTGTTATATTATTTGACGTCTGAACCCTTGGGTGTCGAAGGAGAAAAACACACAAGCCTTAGTCTTAGGCTTGTGTCAGTAGCAGTTAGCAGTGGCCCACTGCTGTAATGTGCTATGTTTTCCACCTGCTATGAAACAAGTCTATAAACCTGAAATAAGTAACTCCGCCTGGTTGTTTGATTGAAATGATGGGCTTGCGTAGAACGCTGGATACGTTGAGGGAATCGCATCACGAATGTAGTACAGGAAGCAGTGGGAAAAGCCACAGAGTCAGTGCCGTGAGCAAAGTACTACGACCAGCCGCGGGGGGGGGGGGGGGGGGCTTTATTTGAATAAAAGCGCCCAACCTTACACGCCAGTCCCTGTATCACCACGCAGCAAAAATACAGAGGACCCGAGTTCTGCGATTTTTGCATCCTCTCATTTTTTGTGTTCATTACTGCTCGCGGTATCTCGTGTGTGTGTGTGTGTGTGTGTGTGTGTGTGTGTGTTTTTTTTATTTCTTCAGCGCTACTCAAAAAACAAATATTTCGTGGCGCAATTTGACAATGAGCTATTCACCGTTCGCCGCTGACGGCTGCATGCCTATAGCGCTATGTAACGGTGACTCTGCAGTCTCCCCAAACACGCGATGAGGCGCGCGGTCGTGTTCTTTGCGGTGAAGTCATAGCCGCCATTCCGCTGCTGGCCGCCCCGTCATTCTCCGGCTACCCAGAGATCCGGCAGGCACTCCACCCCCCCTCTGCTGTCAGAAATGACATCATCCCCCTTTGTGATGCCCTAGTGTCACTATGAAACACTGCTTTTTTTTTTAGTGCAAATTAATTTACTTATCCATTTTTATGTGATAAATTCAAATTTAGTTTATTTGTTCATATTCTGCTGAACACATACAATTTTTGATATCACAATTGCAAATTTTCTCCCAATGTCCCTGTATGGCAGACCTGTGGCTAAAATGTGCTATAAATATTTAGGGGAACAAAATTTTTATTTTATTACATAGGTCAGAACTGTCTGGGAAAAAATGTACAAAAATTGTACCTGTAGGGGTGCAATGGCGTAGTAACTGGGGCAGTACCCTCAAAGGTACATCCATTGTACCCTTTACCCTTTTAGATTAGTATTCTAAGCTACACACATGACCCAGCGAGGGAACATTGTACCTCAGAGAACAAAAGCGGACCCCCGACCGCGCCCCTTTCTCTGACAGTGTGGACTGTAATTTCCATACAAATGAAGCGCTTCCCGTCTGTTGTGCTGAACCTGTGACGCTGTGTTGAACCTGAGGCCCTGCAGCTATGCTGTGCCTGCCTGGGTCCAGAGGGACACTGCGAAGGACGGAAAGCACAGGCTGTGATTTGGGTTCGGGGCCCCTTGCTGTATTTGCTTCCCTCCCTCCCCCCCATGCTGTGTTTGGGTCCTCCACTGTGTTTGGGGCCCCCAATGTGTTGGGGGTCTCCACTGTGTTTGGGAGCACCGCTGTGTTTGGGACCCTGCTGTGTTTGGTCCCCACTGTGCCTGCACCTTCCACTGTGTTTGGGGCTAGCTGTGTTTGGGCCCCTGCTGTTTTTAGGCCCTCCACTGTGTTTGGTGCCCCACTGTGTTTGGGCCCCTGCTGTTTTTAGGCCCTCCATTTTGTTTGGTGCCTCACTGTGTGTGGGGTCTCTCTGTGTTTGGGCCCCCCCCTCCTCCGTGTTTGGAGCTTCGCTGTGTTTGGGCCCTCTGCTCTTCCCATTCCATTTGTTGATTCGGACGTCTGGATTTGTCGAGGTGAAATCTCCTGTCAGCTCGACCGCAGCTGTCAATCGTTATGAGTCTGTTAATATTCCCAGTGCTTTGCTGCATTTGAATCACTCTCCCTCGTGGGGAAGCCGAGAGCAGCTCTCTCTCGGACTGTGAAGCCTGCACCTAACCGCAGACTGAATGTTCCTGTTTATGCACCTATGAGCCTACCCCCTCCCCCTCCCACCCCCACCCCGCCTCCATACCCCCCCCATCCCATCCTCATTTGCTTTTGAAAATAACTTTGCTCTCATTAAGCTTTAAATTTGTTGTCCAATTACCTCCCTTGCTTGTCTCTGTTTATTTAGTGCATAGTGTAGGATTAGCGGTGTGTGTCTTCTTGAGGACGACGCCGCGCTGCTTTTCCTGGCTTCTGTCCAGCCCCCGGCCCGGAGCGCTGAGATATTATCAGGCTGCTCTCTCCCCCCCCTCCTGATCTCACCAAATTCTGCTGGGTTGTTTGTAACGGCCCTTGCCGTGTCAATCAGTGGGCCTTGTTGGGAGATTCCAGGCAGTGATGGTAACTGTACTGCACTCCCTCTCTGGACATGATTGTTGCAGTCGAGTGGACTGTTTTACACATCCGCCTGTCCTCTTATTAATAGACGGCTCATTACGAGACGCGTTATTCTTGTCCTGCTCTCTGATCTCCTGCCATTTTTAATAATGAAGTCCTCCTAAAATTCGAGCCATTTCGTTTGCCCCCCCTCCGATCACTTTAATGAATGAACAATTAAAAAAAAAAAAATTTCAGCATTAAGAAAGATATAATGATTCCCCTGCTAAGAAGGTCAAAGGGCAACTACCGTGGTGAGGTAATAAAACTGGCAATCCTCTGTTGGACTCCTTGCGGAATTATGTAAGTAATAACAGCTGTCTGTCTGGAAGATTATTTTAATTGAGCCTAAACTGCCTTTGCGTGTCTTGGCAAGGTGTGCGGTGGGGGGGGGGGGGACCTACTGTGAATCTTGGTCTAGTGAATGATCACAGAGTAGTGGGGTGGGTGTTGGGGGGGGATAAGGTGTTGAGGGGCAGTGTCCCTGAACCTCTTGTCTTTATATGAAAGCCACCTGTTGAGGTTTGGAGCTCGAAGTGGCTCGTGATTATGAAGTCATGACGCGTTCCTCAGTCGGCGTGTGGATCTGAATCTTACTCGTGCCCTCTGGCACGGGAGTGGCAAGCAGCGAGCAGCCTAGAGACTGAGGAGCAGATGAGAGACTGCTCCCAAACCCCCATCACCCCCCCCCCACCCCCCCACCCCCCGCCAACCCACCCACCTTTCGTCTCGTCAGACCCAACCTCATTGCCATCCCGGCTGCTTCCCTGACCTGCAAATGTGTCGTTCCGGACTGTCTTCCAGGCTGTTCCGGACTGTTTTCCGGACTGTTCCGGACTGTTCCGACTTAGCAACATTGCGCCGCTGCTGACTGTGTTTCTTAAGGCTGGGGCTGAATTTCACATCGCACACACCTTTTTCTTTCATTTAAGAGACTTAGTTTCCCAAGTTTAGGGCGGATCATTATAAAAATAAACAGCTGTAAAACAATGTTGTTTCTCGCAGCGAAGCATAACTCACGCTTGCCGCTGTGTGTATTTATAGTTGTCAAATTGCAGTTCTGTGCTCTGATTTTTGCCTTTGTTGCACTTTTCTTCCCCCCCAGGTGGTGTGTGTTGTGGGGGGGGGACCTAGGACAGCCCAGTGCTGGATCCCAGAGCGACTGTCAGAGAGGCAAGGACTCTTGAGAAGAAGAAGGGGGGTGCATGGAGCTTTCACGGCCGGTGACGCCGGGGACATCCGCCTTCCTCCGGTTGGGCTTGGTCGCCGCGGCGACCGCCTTCCTGTGCGCCGAGGCCCGGACCACCCCGAGCCCCGCCCCGGCGTCCCAGAATGCCACCTGCGAGGGCACGTTCGCGTGCAGGCCCGGCATCGTCCTGCCCATCTGGTACCCGGAGGACCCCTCCATGGGCGATAAGATCGCCCGGGTCATCGTGTACTTCGTCGCGATGATATACATGTTCCTGGGCGTGTCCATCATCGCCGACCGCTTCATGGCGGCCATCGAGGTCATCACCTCCCAGGAGAAGGAGATCATCATCAAGAGGTCGAACGGGGAGACCACCACCACCACCATCCGCATCTGGAACGAGACCGTGTCCAACCTCACGCTCATGGCCCTGGGCTCCTCCGCGCCGGAGATCCTGCTCTCCGTCATCGAGGTCTGCGGCCACGGGTTCAAAGCCGGGGAGCTGGGCCCCGCCACCATCGTGGGCAGCGCGGCCTTCAACATGTTCGTCATCATCGGCCTCTGCGTGTCCGTCATCCCCGAGGGGGAGACGCGCAAGGTGAAGCACCTGCGCGTCTTCTTCGTCACGGCCGCCTGGAGCATCTTCGCCTACATCTGGCTCTACATGATCCTGGCGGTGTACTCGCCGAACGAGGTCCAGGTCTGGGAGGGCCTGCTCACGCTGGCCTTCTTCCCCATCTGCGTCGTGCTGGCCTGGGTGGCCGACCGGCGGCTGCTCTTCTACAAGTTCATGCACAAGAAGTACCGCACGGACAAGCACCGCGGCGTGATCATCGAGACGGAGACGGAGCGCGCCAAGGGCATCGAGATGGACGGGAAGATGGTGAACTCGCACTTCGTGGACGGCGCCGCCAGCAACCTGATGGGCCTGATGGAGGGGAAGGAGGTGGACGAGTCGCGCCGGGACATGATCCGGATCCTGAAGGACCTGAAGCAGAAGCACCCGGAGAAGGAGCTGGACCAGCTGGTGGAGATGGCCAACTACTACGCCCTGTCCCACCAGCAGAAGAGCCGGGCCTTCTACCGCATCCAGGCCACGCGCATGATGACGGGGGCGGGCAACATCCTGAAGAAGCACGTGGCCGAGCAGGCCAAGAGGAGCGCCAGCGTGCCGGAGGTGCGCATCGAGGAGCCGGAGGAGTTCGTCTCCAAGATCGTCTTCGAGCCCTGCGCCTACCAGTGCCTGGAGAACTGCGGCGGCGTCCTGCTGACCGTCGCCAGGAAGGGCGGCGACGTCTCCAAGACGGTCTACGTGGACTACAAGACGGAGGACGGCTCGGCCAACGCCGGGGCGGACTACGAGTTCACGGAGGGCACCGCCGTGTTCAAGCCCGGCGAGGTGCAGAAGGAGATCACCGTGGGCATCATCGACGACGACATCTTCGAGGAGGACGAGCACTTCTTCGTGCGGCTCAGCAACGTGCGCGTGCTGGAGGCCGAGGACCTCCTCACCCCCAACAGCCTGCCCTACCCGAAGGCCCTGCTGGGCTTCCCTTCCGTCGCCACGGTGACCATCCTGGACGACGACCACGCGGGCATCTTCACCTTCGAGAGCGAGTCGGTGCACGTGAGCGAGAGCATAGGCGTCATGGAGGTGAAGGTGCTGAGGACTTCCGGAGCGCGGGGAACGGTCATCGTGCCCTACCGCACCCTGGAGGGTCTGGCCAAGGGCGGAGGGGAGGACTTCGACGACACCTTCGGAGAGCTGGAGTTCAAAAACGACGAGACCTGGTAAGAGGAGAAGCTTCTTTTTTTTAAAATTTTAATTGCGGGAGTGGGCTTAGCATTGTGAAAATGGCTAATCCTGCTGTGTTTTTTTCTGGTGGCTTGATGTTAGCCTTTTTTGTTGTCTATAGGTACATTGTACATGCTTGTTCCTCCTTCAGCCTACTTGTTTTGCGACACATGCAGCAGAGCATCTACTCAGAATGCGTTATGTTTATTCGCTGTTATTTTTCAATCTTCTATGGTTTAGATAATTTGTTCATTTTGGTAGAGTTATGATTTTGGGCTGGTATGCAAATGCATGCTAACTGTTCTTTTCAGTATTCAGTCCCTCACACATTTAAAGTGGATGTAGAGGTCTATTATATTTGTCTTTGCCCTTCCCCACTGTTTGCACAGTGAAATGCATTGCCTAGTGAGTAGGGTGCTGATGTGAGTGTTTCATAGTCAATGACACCTTTCAAGTCATATTCTGTGTAGGATGCGCTCTCTCTCTTTTTCACTCTCCCTCTCTCTCTCCCTCTCTACCTCTCCCCCTTTCTGTAGTTATTGGCATAGTAGTGCGCAGGTCGTTTTATGCTGTGTCAATCAAGCAAGGAAGACAAGATGGCAGAATTTGCTCTCTCTTTCTGTTTCTCTCTCTATCGCTCTCTCTCTCTCTCCCTACCTCTCTCTCTCTCTCTCTCTCTCTCTCTCTCTCTCTCTCTCTCTCTCTCTCTCTCTCCTTAAAATTCAGAGGCATACTTTATTAGTGCGACCGCCCAAAAAGCGCGGTATTTTCCGAAGCAAAATTACAAACGATTAATCAATAACGCATTATCAACAGCCACAGTAACCACCGCAAAAATAATTATACTAATAAAAACGTAGCGATACATAATTGTAATTTTTCAGTTGTTTACTGTCATTTTTTTCCGCCCCCCCCACACAGTTTTTTTTTGTTGTTCAGATGTAGCCTAGAAACCGTATCTGGTGCCTGCAGGTTTCCGCCACTTGTCGTCAAGTGTGTTTAATGCTGCATATGCGACGGGGCCGCTACGGCGATCGCTCTCACATCTTCAATTTCAGCGCCGCGTGTGAACATCAGACGGCAGTTCACAGTGGGGGTAAATGGAGGGTGATGCTTCACTTCGAGACGTGCATTGCTTATTTACATTTGAATGCCGTACTCAAGAGCACAGGCATATACCGCCCCCCCGCCCCCCGCCCACCGCCCACCGCCCCCCTCCTGCCTTATTCCTCCGATTGGTAGTGCGGCAGCAATCTGACATATAAGGGGTCTGTGGTAGAAAAAAAGGGGAGAGGTTATCCTTCAGCTCATTTCATTAGTGGAGTGCTGACTGCTTACTTGTGCTGCGAAGGTTTTCTTGCATAATTGTGGCGGCATGAAAGTAAACACATTTTTTTAATTATGTGAGAAAAAAAAAAAAAAACACTGAGCTGCCCTGTATCCTGCAAAGGCTGGATCCTTTGCACTTCACCCCTGGAACAGTACAGGTCTTTTTTGAAGGAAATATGCAAATAAAAGGACATTGTGTCAGGTGTCTCCCTGACTGCGCTGGAGCTGAACCCACAAGGAGAATGAAGAGGGGGGAAAAAATCAAAAATAAAATGAAACGCTGGCTTGGAATTGCGTTGCTTTGAGTCTTGTACAGTATGTGGACACACACTAAGGCGGTGGCATACCAGTGGTGCTGTGTATCCATTCTCCAGTAAGGTTGTTTGACCAGGTCTTTCGTTTTTTTTTTTGGGACAATGGAGTTTGAATAGCTTAACTACGGACATGGGGTTTTGGAAGAGGTTTCGCACAATTAGACGTAACGCTCTCATCTCTCTCTTTCTCTCTCTCTCTTGTCTCAAGCACACTTTTCTGCTTTTCACTCTCCATTCATTAGCCTCCATAGAAACTTCCACATCAATATAAATGTATAAAATCATTCGTCGTGGTTGTTGCATGCGCACACTCGCTCCCTGCAGGCTTTGCAGAACTGCAGTGACAGGATTCCCTAAATGTCGGCACCACTCGTGAAAAGCAGAACTCCTGACCAGACGGGAATGCAAGGTCTGGAGCTGCTGCACCCTTGTAATTCCAGCTCCTGAGACTTTCTCCTCGCATTTGATTTGCGAGGCTAGCGTCTAGTCTTGGAACATGGGCCGCAGTTGGGGGGCGGGGGAGGGTGGGGGGGGGGAGAAGTTTGATTAGCAGGGACCGTGGAAGCGTCTGCACCTGGGAGGAGTGCCGATCAATCGAGGGGCTAATTGCGAGCCGGCTTCGTGTTTTGAATTCCGGCTTTCGACAGCGGTGCACAGCAGCACACAGCCAGACAGCAGCACACAGCAGCACACAGCAGCACACAGCCAGACAGCAGCACACAGCAGCACACAGCCAGACAGCAGCACACAGCAGCACACAGCCAGACAGCAGCACACAGCCAGACAGCAGCACACAGCAGCACACGCTTAGCACTGACAGCCAGAAGTCAGCACACAGCAGGAAAGCAGAACTCCAGACAGCAGTCACACTGAGAAGCACAGTCAGAGCATGCTGCACACACAGTAATTCACAGCTCCTGAGACTTCTCACTGCACATTTGATTGTGAAGGACTAGTGACTAGCTGGAACATGGGCCAGCAGTTGGGACGGACGGGGGGAAGAAGTTGATAGCAGGGACCGCGAAGGAAGCAGTCTGCACCTGGGAGGAGTGCCGATCAATCAGAGCTAATGCGAGCCGCTCGCGCTCGAATCCCGAGCGACAACGGCGCACAGCAGCACACAGCCAGACAGCAGAAAGGCAGAAGAGTGCTCTGACAGAACAGCGAGCCCTTCTTCAAGCTGGCACGCTTTTTGGAAAGAGCTTTCCCCCTTTTCAAGGGATGTGAAGAGAATCTTGCACAGGTTGTTTGGTAGTGTCATTACAGATGTACAGATGTTAAATTGAAATGGAACTTATCATAGATTGTTTAAAAAAAAAAAGAATTCTGTTGATCTCAACTATAATAGAATAGAATAATAGAATAGACCCATGCTGTGGTACTAACTGTAAAATTGAACGCTAAAACGCTCACTTAAGAGCTTGTCCCTGAAATAACAAAAAGCATCTTGAGAGGAGGGGGGGGAATAAGAGTCAAAGTCCTCAGAAATTCCATAACGATTTTGGCGGGAAATTAATTAAATTCCCTATTTGCCTGACAAAAGGCGAACGCGCAAATATTTTTCTCGCAAAAATGTGTGTTTTGACAGGAAGCATTTTCCACTAGTAGAACCGCAAATTTATGTGCGGCCATTTGCATGTAAATGCGTAATGGAATGGTGGTGATCCAGAGGCCCGGAGATATGATTGTGTTTTGTGTGTAATGCAGAGTATTTTCTGGGGGGAAACTCGCAATATGTTTTGAATTATATCGCCGTCAATGCCGTCCCTTTTTTTTTTTTTTTTTTTGCATCCCTCGGTGAACCTGCTTTAGGGCTCTTTGGTCTTCTCAAGCCTGCCGCTTTTTTTAAGCACCGACATTCCACCTTTTGCTTTTGAAACGTCTGACTTGATCCTTCATAACAGAACCGTTAGCGCCAAAAGGATTTACTCTCCGCTGTTCCGTCATTTCCTCCGCGTGCGCGTATAATTTGTGCCGGGGTGTTATATCCCAATTATAAATTGACGGCGCATCGCTGAGCCCAGCCAGACAGTGCGTCGGCTCCCCGGAGCAGCCCAGTCACGTAAAACGGGATCCGGGGCTTATTGTCAGGCACTCTCGACGAAACGATCGGGCTGCCCCCAACAACAGGATCTCTCCACCGGCAGGCTTTGGTACAAATGAGCCCTGATCCCTCCCCTCTCCGCTCTTGCGCGAGCTCCATCCCGGCAGCGTCGGGCCGGAGGTTTATCTTGGATTTAGCTCATTCCGCGGCATTAGGAGCGCGTATGCCGCGTGCTTCCCTCGTTTGTATTCCACATGATTTATGGAATTAGGCCTCAGTATTCAGTGTGCTTTGCAGATTAGGGTTTTTAAAAAATTTTTTTTATTTATTTCTTTTTACCTCGTGTAAATTTCAGTGTTTGGAGGTCACATTTAGCATGCTTTACAGTGTGAGGAGTTTTTACAAAGTATTCTGCGCTGTGCTATGGGTGTTACGAACCTGCTTTTCTGCATGTGTTTTTCGCGTGAACAGCGTCCACTTCACTGACAGTATCAGAGTGTTTAGCCTACAGGCATCAGGCCTCCGTGTCAGGGTATAGCCATGGCAGGGAGGGAAAGATATCAGCCCGTAAAATTATAAAGATTGAGAAATTATAAATAAATTAATAGCATCACGATTGCAATGATCAGTGTTCACAAACGGCGCTCTGAAAAGCTTTTAATTTCCCGTCCTTGCGCATGCGTTAGAGTAGGCCGTTTCTGCAGTGGCCTTATAAACAAGGAACTGGGAATATTAATCGATCTCCGTTCCACGATGTCAGAGTTGCTACGTTTTTTTTTTTTTCCTGACGTGAAGCCTTCCCTCTGGCCAAACCTGTCTGATCCATCCTGGAGTAGTTTTGTTTCCCTTTTGCAACCAATTAGTTTTAAATTGCTTCGACTAAATGAGTATGGAGCTTGCTCCCTGACTAAGGACATGGGGCTCTGGAAGTCGTTTAGCACAATTAGATGACATTATGCTCCCATCTCTCTCTCTCTCTCTCTCTCTCTCTCTCAGTCTCTATCTCTTTCTCTCTGTTTTACGAGGCATTGACGTTCAATCTCTTTTGACGCACTTTGGGCTCATTGTTATCAGTCAGAGTGCAATTTATTGTTTTTTTCTAATCGGGACTTCTGGGATACATCACTCCATTCTTGGCTGGACAACGCTGCTTAGCGCAAAATAAAGTTTAATGACTTTGAATGCTATGAACCTTGTATGAGTTCTGCGAGTCCCTTAAATGCACCTGTTTCATGGCTGTGAACATTGTAATAGGCAGTTACAAATGAAGAGTTGCTTATTATGTTAGCGTCTGGTCATCCTACGTAGCAGTAACTGAATATTTTCCCCGTTTCATTTTTGCAATAATGGCGTACGGACGTTTTTACGCTAACCTGATTCAGCTATACCTCAGTGTGGCTGGGACGTTTGCTTTACCTCCAAGCACTTCCCTAGGTGGGGTTGTTTCCATGTCCCTTTATTACATAACGCTCAGTAACGGGGCCAAAATGGATCGAATGAAAGCAAGGGTGTTTATTGTGACATCACTGTGGGAGGAGAAATTGGAATGTTTTCCCGAACGGAATACGGTGAATTACAGTACAGCTGAGAGGATTTCTATTTTCATTTTTCTGCAGTTTTTCATGTTGTGCTACTTGGAGAAACGCAACAAAAAAAGCTGTAATTTGATAATTGCTATTTCTATTAATCCCTTGTCATGCCGTAATAAATGATGCTTCCTCAACTGCATGGAAATGCAAAGAGCTCCATAATAACTAGGGACTTTCACAGAGGGGGGAGGGGTCAGTTTAAAGAGCTGCTACAGAGGGGGTGTGGTTCACATCAAGCTAGACACACACATTGTGCCTCTGAACATTGAGAAGAGCTGTTTTTTTCCCCACCATCCGAGAGGCTGAATGAATTAAGTATCAACGTAGCTCATTACCATAAAAACATGAAGCGCTCTTAAATTTTTTTTTTTTATAGTCTTAACAAGCGGAAAGATTTAAACTTATTTGAGATTAACTTGCCAATGACCATTTGGAATGCTTGCAGTCAGCATTCCAAATGGTCAATGGCAAGTTAATCTCAAATATGTTTAAATCTTTCCGCTTGTTAGATTAAAAAAAAAAGAAAATCACTTCATGTTTTTATGGTAATGAGCTACGTTGATACTGTTTCATCTGCAGTTCAGTGAGAATTTACTACTATTTCAGCATGGCAGTTGGCAACTGAGGTGGCAGAACACCACCACGAAAGTGTCCGCACGTGCAACCATGGAGACGAGCAGCACGTCACCCAGTCACTTTGTCCCCCTTCGCTTTTTGCGTTTCCGTTATTTTAAAGCTGACCCCCCCACCCCCACCCACCCACCTGCAGACCACGGCAACTGGAAATAGCCTTGGTCACAAAAAGAAACGTCCGAAATGTTTCAGGCACCTCTCCTGCTGTATTGTATTAGCAGATGGCACGCAGGAGAGGGGGGAGTGTCAGTTGACCCCCTCACACTGCTGGCGCGGATCCAGGGCTGTCTGCGCTCTCCAAAAATATCCGTGAAAAAATTCAAGGAATCGTGAATCATCTCTCCGGATGACTCCGCGGTGACCTGCGGGGAGTCTGGGACTTAGGGGCGGCGAAAGCACAGCCGGGGAGGAGAGGTCAATATTGTAGGCAGAACTCTCTGATTGGCCTACCCGGGAAATCACAATTAGGCACAGTAGCAGCGTAGTCCCCGGCCCTGGTTTGGACTCTACAGTCGTAGTCTGTGCCCAGTTCAGACCAAAGATTCGCGACGCGACCAGCTGCAACTGGCGACGCTTTGCAACGTTCTAAAACCGGCCAACCGCGATTGGACAACTTGAATCGGCTGCAGTGGCGAGCGCCGGCATCAGACGTTCTGAGACGCCAAGTTCACACTGCCGCAACTCCTCTCAGCAACGTGCTAAACGGTTTTGTTGCATCGCGAATCTCTGGTCTGAACTGGGCTTAAGAAGAGGCACTGCTGTTGAGCCAAGGGGCTGCGTTACTGTGCAGTGACTGCAGCTAAAGGGGACTCTAGTACTGAACTGTAGCACAGGAGTGTTAATACTATCATGCATTGCTCCTGTTAACTTTCTTTGATAGCAACCCTCGCCCCAGAATACATGTCACCCGTGTACTCTTGCGTGCGTTTGGTAGCTCTTTCTCAGGTGAGCCAGTAGAAGCAGTGTGCTGCTGCCTCCGTATCCTGTTACAGGTGAACCGCCTGTCTCCCTGGCACCATCGTCCTTGCCCCTGCCCCTAGCAGCCCCTATCCCTGCCCCCCCACCCCCCAACCCCAACCCCTCCCTTTCCCAAAGTCCTGCGTGTGACGGGGACACATGTCCGAACTCGTCCCCGTTCCTGCTGACCGCTCAGGTTCTGCGGAGCCAAAGTGAGCGAGTGAGCGAGTGAGCGAGTGAGCGAGCGAGCCGCCTGCTCGGAATGGGAGCCGCCCCGGATTCTCCTCGGGTTCCAGGGGCCTCCCCTTCGTCGCCGGGGCCGACTGAGAAATGGAGCAGCCAATCCCTGCCGCTGTTCACGGTCACATGGTCAGCTGCTGCCGTCCAACTGCTTCCAGACCAAGTCTCCGAGTCTCAGTGCAACAGCCTCTCCTTTTAACTGTTGGGTCATCTATTTTTTTTTAAATTTTATTTTGCAACTGAGATCCTTTTTATTTTTGCGATTGGGGGCCTTGTTTTCTCAGAGGAGAACTGACAGGCCTGTCCTCCTTTCCTATTTTATTATTTATTTAATTTTTTCCCCCCCCTGCTTTGTTCAGACAGTGAGAAGGCCGAGAGGGCAACATACAGAGGAGAGATGACAGCTCAGAAAGTGCCGTGGTGGGGCTAAACCAACCCCCACGGGCACGGGGGGCTGGCATACGCCCAACGGGCTCCCCCACGCGTCTGGCCAAATCGGGGCCACAATCCAGCTCAGATCCGCCTGTATAACAGCGCTCAGTAGAGTAGTTAGCTTGCGGCTTGTAGTGCCGTTGCTCCTCAGGCAAACGCGGGCCGAGCTTTTCGCCGCGTTTTATTTATTTCACTTTTATTTATTTATTTATTAAATTTTTATTGTTGGGCCCTGTTTTATTCCTCACACCCGCTAGCGATGTTAGGAAACGGCGGTCGGTTGGAAATGGGCAATCGTTCGTCATTGTTTTGTGCAGCAGGATGAGCATTGTGGTAATTACAGCAGCCACCTGAAACAATCGGCCCGTTTCATAAGCTGAAAGGAAGCTGATCGCGGGAGGCCTGTGAAATTGGCTTCAGCCTCAGTGGACGGCTGCTGCGTGTTTCTCTTATTTGCGCCCTCTCTCTCTCTCTCTCCTGCTATATTTAGCAGCGTGGCAGGACTCTTTTCATTCAATGTCACTCCACGCCGTCTCCTGTTTTCTCGCTAATGCACCCGCACAAACACGCACAAACACACACAGGCACACACACACGCACAGGCACAGGCACACGCACAAACACACACAGGCACACGCACAGGCACACGCACAAACACACACAGGCACGAACACACACACGCACGCACAAACACGCACAGGCACACGCACAGGCACAC
Organism: Anguilla rostrata; assembly: GCF_018555375.3. Classification (NCBI taxonomy): domain Eukaryota; kingdom Metazoa; phylum Chordata; class Actinopteri; order Anguilliformes; family Anguillidae; genus Anguilla; species Anguilla rostrata. Next base: position 9,074,913 of record NC_057933.1, on the reverse strand, counting down.
GCACAAACACGCACAAACACACACACACGCACAGCACAGGCACACGCACAAACACACACAGGCACACGCACAGGCACAGCACACCACAAACCACACAGGCCACGAACAACACACGCAAACACACACACACCACAGCACACGACAGCACACGCACAAACACGCACGCATGAACACACACACACACAAACACGACAGGCACACACACAGCCACAGCCAAACACGCATGCATGAACACATACACACAGACGCACCTGCGTACACACACACACACACACAAGCAAAACACCGCAAACACGCATCACACACAACACACACACACCACCTGCTACACACACACACCACGCAGACACACCTGCACACCACACACCCAACACACCACACACACACACACAACAACACACCTGCACACACACACACACACGCATGCACACTGGTGCACACACACACACACCACACACCGCACACACACACACACACACACACACACGCAGATACACCTGCACACACACACACACACACAAACACACACGCAGACACACCTGCACGCACACACACACACACACACACACACACGCAGACACACCTGCACACACACACACACACACACACGGTGAGCGGCAGCAGTAATAAATGTGCTGTGGCTGCATGTGTTCAGCCCGAGCGCAGGGAAAGCAATTAAGCGAAAGCTTATTTATAACAGGCCGAGGTATGGGGCGGGGAGCCAGCTCCAGCGGACCCCTCGCTCCATGAGCGTCTGCGCAAATCCACAAGACGCTTCTATATTTGTGATGGACAGACTGACCTGCTGTGCCGCTGGGGAGGAGGGGGGAGAGGCGGAGGAGAGGAGGCCTGGGCCGGATTTACAAGAAGGGTAAAATACTCCCGCAATGGCCATGTTAACATTTACCAGACCGATTCGTACATTTCGGTTTTGTTTTTGGGGGCCGGTATCAGTTGCTATATTTTTGGCTTCACTCTTCCGTTTGTTTGGACTTTACTGAAATCCCTGTGCTGTTGCTTGAAAGAGAGGTGTGGAAGGGGAGGGAACTGTGAAAATGGCCCCGCAGGGTGCTGGGACACACGCCCCCCCCCCTCCCCCCCCCCCACTTTTCTGCTCCCAAACTCCCCCCCCCCCCCCCCCCAACCCACCGCTCACCTCTCCTGTCTGCGCAGCACAAGCTGAGATGCCCTTTCTGTGTAAGAGGCCCCGGCTACAGATCCCGCGTTATTGATAAAGGTCACAGTCTCACAACATGATGTTCGATGCAGAGTACAGCCTTATAACCATAAATCAATACCTACGCCCGGGACAGGTTCGCTGTGGAGCGGGAGAGGAAAGGGCAAGGACGGGGCTCCTGTGTGGCTGTCGCGCGCTGGGTGTGGCGCTGGTTTTTGGGGTGACAGGGACCCCCGGTTTGCCCGGAGAGCCCCTGTGAAAGCTTTCGATTGTTTTCCTTGCTTTTTGTTTACTTCCTCCCCCCCCCCCATCACCTCCCTCCCCTATTATAAGCCAGTTTATAAGAGGACTCCAAATGCTGGCAGGCAGCTAGGCCCCTATGCCCTCCCCGCCCCCCACCCCGTACTGGCTTGTCGGACACTTGGAGGCGCTGTAAGAGTCTTTCATTTCAAAATGAAAGATTTGCTCGAACCGGCTAATAAGGTCACAGCCACACATGATGCCTTGATCAATCACACTGCTTGCCTTAACACATACTTCAATCTACATTAGCTATGTCCAACGTATTGAGTGACCTGCCGATCCCGATCATCATATTACTGCAAGCGACACGTTTGCTTGCTGAAATATGATGCGAGCTGTCACTTGTACCGTCAGACAGGAAACTGGGTACGCATAGTCCATGGACTGTCCGACGCCGTCTCTTAAATCGACATACTTATTTGAAAGAATACGATGGACGCAAACCAATTAGTTTGCATGTAATAGGAAAAATAAGTTAATCCCATTCGATATTTGACTAATCAGTGTGTTAAAATGTGGTGTGTTGTGAGACCGGACTTTACCGGTGTGCCAGATTGGAATGCATTCGGTTGAAGAATATGGGCACTGCAAGCAGTGTAATTTTTAATGTTGTATGAAATAGTAAAAATAAAACATTTCATCTGCCACCGCACTGATGTTGGCGTGAAATTTGGCATGCTTGTTCCTTCAGCTGTCTGTCAACCGGAGGCTTCTAATTATAAAACAAGGCCGCTGGATTCTGTACGATTACAAATGACAAGTTTGTTTTTAATTACAAGAAAAGCTCCTTCGTGTTACTGTTACGTCGAGATCTCCGTTCGTAGTAACTACCTTCTTTGCATGTCAAATTTTATGTTTTACTTTTTCAAAAAAAGATATTTTTAACTGAAAGACATATCGTGCAGGTGGAATGCCTCGAGGATGAGCAGGCTGGTGTTTAAAGATAATGTTTTGTAAACAGGAGGTCGCACAGTCAAAATCTCAGGTACGGGGAGTGAAGTACCTTCTTTTTGACAGTTCTGTTATTGCAGTAATATGCACTTCATTTTGTTTTGAGAACTAAATTAACTCCACATTCGACCAAGAACTAATTGATGGCTGTATACTTTGACCTTGTCTAGCTGTTACAGGTCTACTTCATTGTCACTTCTTACTTTATGTGCAGCAAATGCTTGAACATCAATTACTCGCCATTCCTTGGCTGTTTGGTGGTGGGGTTGTTCAAGTCAATGCAAGGTCCCTGGATTGAATCCCACTTTGGGACATTTTTGAATTTTAAACAATCCATTAAACTTTGCATACCATTACAGAGATATGTCCGCAGTGTATTTGTGGACACTTATCGAAGGTGACACAGTTCCACACCCCTGTGCATTTGTACTCGCAGTCCAATGTGAGTCTCACACCAGCAAAAAATTTCCATTTCAGCCTAATTGAATGACCACATGAAAAACTGCCTCTGAAACTAGAGCTTGTAGCTTTTTTTGTTTTCTTTCTTTCTTTTTTTGGTGTTGTTCTTTAATGTGATCTGTGTACTGTCTTCCATGTGCCGAAACCCCAAGCTCATATGTGCTGGACTCATTTATGTGCTGAAATGAAGCTGCTATGGAGCTGGCGTTGGACGTTTATTTACTCTATACCTGACACCCCTGTGATCCAGCCCTCAGTCAGCCAGAGATGGGGATCATGCTGGGCTGCTCTGACTCAGGGGAATATGAAACCAATGGAGGGGGGGGGGGGGGGTTTGGGAGAAAGAGGGGGAGGGCAGGAGAGCGGGAGAGGGAGAGGGGGCGAGAGAGAGGGAGAGAAAAAGGTGGAGAGGGACAGAGAGAGAGGAGGAGGAGGACAGGATAGAGGGGGGATTGAGAGATAGAGGGAAAGAGGAAGAGAGAGGGGGCAAAGAGAGAAGGGCAGGAGAGAGAGAGAGAGAGAGAGAGAGAGAGAGAGAGCTCCATTTGCAAGCGCTTGAGTTCTCAGTCCTCACAGACTGCAGCCGTGTCTCAGGGTTTGGGCCGGGGGTCCGGGCTATTTGGAAGGATGAGTTGCCCCAGCTCAGGTTTCGATGCCCCATTTCCTGGCTCTGCCCCACTTAAAAAAACACAACACCCCATGCCCCCCACCCCCGGCCCCTCCCCCGTTCCTCATCTCATCCCATCCATAATTACAGCTCAGGTTCTGATGCTTAACGCATCAAGATGTGATCAAGGATTAGAGAGTGCGGTACAGCTTGTAGGGTAGTCGTCTCCTAGCCCCTTTTACAAATCCCCTCCCTGTGTGGTCTGGGGTTCGATTCCCTGCCACTTAAAACTTTCTGTATGGTCATCCCATCTCCTTCTTTAATCCTCCCTGCTTTATTCTCCTGTCTGAATAAAGTAAAATAAAATAGAACAAAAACACTTAAAGGGGGCAGGCTGTCCATTCTCCTTTCAGAATAAAGATATCATCATGGAGGTGAATGCGCAATTTGCATGTGAAAATGTTTTAAGAAAGTGAAGTCACTTGTGCTACTTGTAATTGATTTTTCTGCGTGGCCCTTCTGTTCCACGTTTTACGCGGAAAGGCCGATCTCAAAGTAAGAGGTTATTCTTCCTCTTTGTACTTCGGATCATGCCTTGTATTCTGCGGCTGAATCTTTCAAAAAATTTGAAATTAGTGTCGTAATTATGTCACTGGGGTTTTTCCGAATAAGAATCCAGCGGGTAATAATACTCAGCGATATAGCTTTTTTTCCCCCCCCTCCTCATTGTGACATTAATATTAAAACCTAATCTGCTGAATTGTAATATTAATCATACTTTTATGACTGTATTGATGTAGGTTTTCTATGGTTCACCTTTGTTCTGCGGACGGTGTTCAGACCTTTTCTTGCAGGGACCACTTCGTTTATTACGGGGAATTGTCCTTCTACCTGCCCTGCCTGCTTATCTTTAAACCGTCACACAACGGCCAGGTGCACCACTCGACCTACAATTTGTGCCAGTGCTGTGTATTAATAAACGTGTGTAATAAATATGCTCAAGCAGCATTCTTGAGATGCAGTGACATTAAGATTTCAGTCCTGTCACAGATCAAGTGTTTGATGGATCTCGCTGACATGTGAGAGAAATCAAGCCTGTGGACAAGACAGGCTCCTCCTACCCTGGGATAAAACCCCGACTGCCCCTGGTTCCTACCCCTTCTCCGCCCAGTGCTTGTAAATCAGTGGTAACCAACCCAGTTCCTGGAGATCTACCATCCTGTTGATTTTCATTTCAACCTCAATTCAGCACACCTGACTCTAATAATTTGCTAGCTCAGTGCAGAGCTGTATGCTGTAGAAAGAAGGGTGCTTTGTTAGGGCTGGAGTGAAAACCTACAGGACTGTAGATCTCTGGGAACATGGTTGGTACCACTGGTCTTAATTAACTGATGCACCCCGGCCCTCTCCCCCCTCACCACCGCACATACACACTGCAGGCCCTCCAACCGCTCCGACGTCAGGCCGAACCAGCATGCACTAGTTCGCATGCGGAACCGCTGACAGGAGAACGGCCTGATGCATATTCCCAAGATGCCGCGGTATAAAATGCGCTAGGATGCATCAGTAATTCCACACTGTAATATGCAGCGGCAACTCTGCTTCACCCATATTTAAATACCCACCCCCACAACAGACCCACCTCCACAGTCAGACACAGAACATCTAATCGATCTAATCTTCGTCCAGACTCGTTTGCCTGTACAAGATCGCTTTTAATTCACTTTTGAGTTGTCTCTCAGAATGAATGAAAAATCGACCATTGTCTAAAAATACGTTTAGTTACAATTTTTTTTTGTCACGTGGCTGTGACTTGCGATGTACTTTTGTGTTTGTTATTTTTGGTTCCGGCAGCAGTTTAGAGCTTTAACGGGAGGGTGAGTCAGATAGTCGTTATTCATAGCAGCACTCCGGTTCCGGAAAGCCGTTCTGGTACCTTTCAGTGATTAGTGTTGTTAATGTTACTTTGATGTCTGGCAATAATGAAGTTTAGGAGGAGAAGCACAACTAGCCGCCCGATGAGACTTGGGGGAGTGTGAGAGAGAGAGACACCGCAATCAGCCGTCGGAAATCTTAATTTCATATCGCCTCCCCGCCGAACAAGGTTTCTCCCTGAAGGAAATAAATCGAAATCACGCGGCTCCTCTCCAGAGAAACCCTCAAAACTGTACCGTTTCAAAACAGTTTCCAGGACGAAATTGAAAACATGCTCAATTACGGAGGAATACGTGCGCTCCGAACCGAGGGGTCTGAGGAGACGCACCGGCGGGAAGGGAAGGTTAATTCCTCAGGAGAGATATAGTGCATTTGCCTTCCTGGTAATCCTCTACTCTAAGCCAGGAGTGTTGGACCTACGAGACCCGCGGAACTGGGATGACTTTCGAGTTTAGAACCCTACGGTTAGAGAAAAGAAAAAAAAAATTCTCTGTTGACCTCAAATAGAAACATAACATGTCGGGATGTCCGCTGTATGTGCTCTCTTGACAGACGTACTTTACTTTATATTCGGTGGATACATTTACTTACGAATTCCGCTCTGCTTGATGAAATGGAAAAAAAAGAAATATTTTCGCTTTATCAACGTTTGATCAATATATCCATGGGACTGACTCTGGTTGGGATGAAAATAACAATTTTCCAGAAAGCCTGCCGTGCTGTCATTTCTATCAAAGAAAGCCGGGGCGTGGGAACAGAGCGCAGCGATTGGGCCGCAGCAGATGGTCGATGCAGGTGAGACAGGTAGAGAATTTTAGCCTCTGCTGGTTTTTTTCTTAGCCAGCCAAGGAGAAGGCCGTGCACTCTCAAAAAGGAGGTGTTAATATGCAACACGCCTTTTGTGTTACTACTTTTGCCGTACTTTCAACACATTTTCTATCAAGGCTACTACTCTTGTGTTAAAATATACAATTTATGTGTTACAAAGGGAGTCTTTTTTTAAATAACGCAGACTGTGTTAAAAGTAACACGAAATGTGTTGTCCTTAACCAGACATGAAGGTGCGTTAAAAAAAAATGACACGTTATGTGTTGCTTTTAACACATCTGCTTTGAGAGTGCAGATGGGAGGTACAGCGGCTGTGCTGGAGAC